>NC_087172.1:1940000-1970000 GCF_035594125.1 Scylla paramamosain | reverse complement strand
TTGTGTATGTGTGTGTATGTATGTATGTGGTGTTGATGGTTATGGTGATAGTGGTGTTCATAGTAATAGTGGATGGTGAAAATAGTCATTGTGATAGTTCTAATGGTGATGGTGATAGTCAAGGTTATAAAAGTGATGGATGTAGTAATAGTAATAGTGACGATAGTACAGTAGTGATGGTAATGATGATAGTAGTGGTGGTGATAGTGAAGGAGGTACCTGCGTGTGTGTGTTTGTAAAAATAGTAATAGTGATAATTTTAATGGTGATAGTGATAGTCAAGGTGATGGAGATAGTAACAGTAGTAATAGTAATAGTGACGATAGTTCAGTAGTGATGGTAATAATGATAGTAGTGGTGATGGTAGTGAAGGAGGTACCTATGTGTGTGTGTGTGTGTGTAATACGGATTCAGGCATTGTGTATTAGTCATGATGCTGGAAATAAATCAAAACGCGAACAAACAAACGAGAGCATTGTCATGTAAATCATAATGGTGTACAAAGCTGTGATACCGCCCGCCATGATCCCTCGCCACCACCACGACCACTACTCACGCCCGCACCCCACGCCCACGCCTCACGCCCACTCTCGCATCGTAAAGCATATTAATAGAAGTGATAAGGGATATAAATGTCCGATTGTGTGTGTGTCTGGCTGTTTGTGTTGAGTGGATGAGTAACTGGTTCACTGGATAGGTGGATTATAAGATGAGTGGATGAATGAATGAATGGTTGGTTGGGTGAGTGGCTGGGTGGATAATTGGATGGATGAGTGGATGAAGGATTAGTTGGCTGTGTGAGTGGATGGGTGGATGACCTGATGGATGAGTGGATGAGTGAATGAATGGTTGGTTTGATGAGTAAATGGGTGGATGGGTGGATGGTTGAATAGATGAGTGGATGAAATACTAGTTGGTTGGGTGAGTGGATGAGTGTAGTTTGTCCGCCTTCCTCTCTCTCTCCCTCTCTCCTCCCTCTTCCTCCCTCTCTCTTTCTCTCCTGGTTCCTTCCCTCGTGAGATGCATTTGGCTTAATTACCTCTTCCCGCAGGTGAGAGAAGGGAGCGGGTAGCGGAGTGCAGGTGTGGTGGCTGCGATCAGGTGTTCTTGCTCTCTCGGCTACAACTGGTTATTAATGCTGCCTTATGCCATTCTCTTGATACCCCTTGATGTGTGTGTGTGTGTGTGTGTGTGTGTGTGTGTGTGTGTGTGTGTCAGAGGTCGTAATATATCTTCTCTCTCTCTATTTTTTTTTCTTTATTTTGGACAAGAATTTGGTTTTCTGAGAGAGAGAGAGAGAGAGAGAGAGAGAGAGAGAGAGAGAGAGAGAGAGAGAGAGAGAGAGAGAGAGAGAGAGAGAGAGAGAGTTTAATGAGAAGATGGATAAGGAGACAGACATACAGCTAAAGAGACAAGTTGACGTGCTAATATACAGACAAGCAAGCAAGAGTGTATGTGGAGAGTGACAGTTTTTCAAAGCTCCCCGCATTCACAAACGCTATGCTCACTCACCGAGACTGGTTTCAAATGCCGCAATGATTAGCCAGACTGTCACGAGCGTTTCTCCAGTTGATAATACAGAAGTCTCTTTAATCTGTCACAAGAACCATAAAAAAAAAAAAAGAACTCCCTTAAAAACCCTGCTGCCTTTTGAAAATATTGGAGGGGCGGCTCAGAAGTGTCTCAAAATATCATCCGAACTTCCATGATGCTTTCCTGTTTTCCTCATTGTCTCCCGCCGTCAGTCTTGCCGCGCCCCCTTGCCTCGCCCCCTGCCTCGCCCCCTGCCTCGCCCTCTGCCGGTGTTTGTGTAGGATTGGCCGCGGGATGAACTGCCTAATGGGGCGCAAATACACGTGTCCCTACCGCTGCTACACGACACGATGGAAAGTCAATATTGCGGCCTCCCTTCCTCTCTCCCTCCCTGTTGACATTCAAAACATAATTTCACGATGTGGCGAGAACTGCATTTTTTTCTTTCTTGTTTTTCTTTTATTTTTAATGGGTTTTGTTATGTTCTCTTTTGTTTTCATGGATTTCTGCAGCTTTGTTGTTTTTTTACCTCTGATTTTTTTTTTTATTCCATTTCTTTGGTTATAAATATGGTCCTTTCTTTCCTTCTTATTCTTGTTCTCATCCTTTTCCTTTCCTTCCTTCCTCCTCCTCTTCTTCCTAATATTTTTAAGGAATTTCTCATCAAGGAAATAATAAGAAAATAGATAGAGAAACGAGAAATAAGATGAGAAAATAAAAATGGGAATAATGTAGGAATGTGACTAGCTGATGAGAAAAGATGAAGAGGAAGAAAAGAAAAGAAGAAATGAAGGAGAGATGAATGCATTAGAATACCTGAGAAAAAACAAATACTAGAATATCTATTAGTCTGTAACGAGGCTATATCTATTTGCTATATCTGTTTATCTATATACTACTAATAATGAACATGTGGAAGAGGATAGATATAAAACAAGGCTCTTTCAGATAAGGCAGCGATAATAACCAAATGGAAAGGAGAGATAATTAATGGAAAGACTGAAGGGAAAGATGTGGAGTGAGAGGCAATGAAGAGGAAAAGGAAAAGGGTAGAAAAAGGTTTGGAGAAATTGAAAGACACAGAAGAGAGAGAACAGGAAATGAGTGAACGGATGTAATAGGGAAATGAAAGAAGAAAAAAAGAGAATGGAGAGGATGATAAATGAGATGATGATACCACCCTGCACTTTTCCACGTCTTTTCATAGACGTCCAACCCTTCAGGAGGTAAACATATCACGCAGGGAAGCCACAGAATGCCTGACTTCTGATCTTTCTAAAATTTCTGATTGGGGCAGAGCAAACTTGGTATTGTTCAATGCCTCAAAAACTCAATTCCTCCATCTATCAACTCGACACAATCTTCCAGACAACTATCCCCTCTTCTTCAATGACACTCAACTGTCCCCCTCTTCTACACTGAACATCCTCGGTCTGTCCTTTACTTATAATCTGAACTGGAAACTTCACATCTCATCTCTAGCTGAAACAGCTTCTATGAAGTTAGGTGTTCTGAGACGTCTCCGCCAGTTTTTCTCACCCCCCAGCTGCTAACTCTGTACAAGGGCCTTATCCGTCCATGTATGGAGTATGCTTCACATGTCTGGGGGGTTCCACTCATACTGCTGTTCTAGACAGGGTGGAATCAAAAGCTTTTCGTCTCATCAACTCCTCTCCTCTAACTGACTGTCTTCAGCCCCTCTCTCACCGCCGCAATGTTGCATATCTAGCTGTCTTCTACCGCTATTTTCATGCCAACTGCTCTTCTGATCTTGCTAACTGCATGCCTCCCCTCCTCCCGCGGCCTCGCTGCACAAGACTTTCTTCTTTCTCTCACTCCTTTTCTGTCCACCTCTCTAACGCAAGAGTTAACCAGTATTCTCAATCATTCATCCCTTTCTCTGGTAAACTCTGGAACTCCTTGCCTGCTTCTGTATTTCCACCTTCCTATGACTTGAATTCCTTCAAGAGGGAGGTTTCAAGACACTTATCCACCAATTTTTGACCACTGCTTTGACCCTTTTAAGGGACTGGCATTTCAGTGGGCATTTTTTTTTTTTTATTAGATTTTTGTTGCCCTTGGCCAGTATCCTTCCTACATAAAAAAAAAAAAAAAAACAGATAGACAAAGGAAGAAAAGAGAGAATGAAGAGGTACGGGAGTAGAGAGAATAGTGAGGAGAGAAACAAAAGTGAAGAGAAAGATGTAGCGATAGAAAGACGAAGGGAGAAATAAAATATTGAAACGCGTGGGAGGAGAGGAGAAAAAGGGGAGAAATTGGGGGTTTTGGGGAGTTTGTCGGGGGGAGGCTGGGGGAAGCTGTGGGAGGCTGGGTGGTGGAGGCTGGGGAGGGCGTGAGAAGAGGACAGAAGGCGCAGCGGAGGAGGAGAAATGAAGAAATTGAGCGAAACAGTTTCCTTGACATTTTTGGTGACAACGTTTTATTTCCCTGGGAGAGAGAGAGAGAGAGAGAGAGAGAGAGAGAGAGAGAGAGAGAGAGAGAGAGAGAGAGAGAGAGAGAGAGTTGAAATGTATATTGCGTCCTTTACTTTTCAATTTATCTTTTTACACATCTTGTTTCCTGACACACACACACACACACACACACACACACACACACACACACAGAGAGAGAGAGAGAGAGAGAGAGAGAGAGAGAGAGAGAGAGAGAGAGAGAGAGAGAGAGAGAGAGAGAGAGAGAGAGAGAGAGAGAGAAAAACCACGTAAACAATTCCTACTAATTATATAAAATCAAAACAAAAAATTTATAAAAAGTTCTTATGTACAAGTGTCAGTGATTTATGGGAAAAATAAAAAGAGTAAGAAGGAAGGGGAATAGGAAGGGGAAGGAAGAGAAGGGAAGGAACTGCAGGGCCTTGTTAGCCTCCTGATGCCGGGGTGAGGGAGACAAGACTAAAGGCAAGGGTGTGAGGGAGAGGATGAGGGAGGGAGAGCAACAAGACTGAGAAAAAGGGAAGAGTGGATAAGTGAAGAATTAACTGAAGGGTAGAGAGAGAGAGAGAGAGAGAGAGAGAGAGAGAGAGAGAGAGAGAGAGAGAGAGAGAGAGAGAGAGAGAGAGAGAGAGTGTGTGTGTGTCTGTGTGGGACAAAAATAATACTCTAATGTCACTGATGAGATAAAAAAAAAAAAGAGAGAATAAAAGAGAATGTAAAAGAACAACAGGGTGCAAGTAACTAGACAATGCCGGCTTACAAATATACTGCAACATCACGCTTATTATTTAGATCATTCTCCTCAAAAACAAGAAGTATTTTCATCCTTCTGTGTGTTGTTGTCTCCTCTGAGCATAATTTATTAGCATTGCACTTTTAAATTCCTTTGTTATTTATATCATTTTAAACCTGAGAGAGAGAGAGAGAGAGAGAGAGAGAGAGAGAGAGAGAGAGAGAGAGAGAGAGAGAGAGAGAGAGAATAGACGCCTAATATATACAAAAATACTGAAATGTTTCCTAAATATATATATACCAAAAAAAAATAAATAAATACATGTACATAAATATAACTAAGGAGGAAAGAGAATTACTGAGAGAGAGAGAGAGAGAGAGAGAGAGAGAGAGAGAGAGAGAGAGAGAGAGAGAGAGAGAGAGAGAGAGAGAGAGAGAGAAAGTACATGACATAGAGCAAGAGAAATAATGCTAACACTACTACTACTACTACTACTACTACTACTACTACTACTACTAATAATAATAATAATAATAATAATAATAATAATAACCTTTTCCTTCGGCAGGTGTGTGTCTGATTGCTGCTGAGAAAGAAAACAGGAAGAGGAGAAGAGAAAGAGGAAAACAGGTAAGAAAAATAAATACGTGGAAAAATATATAAAAAAAAAATGACAGGTAAGAAAATTAGATATGTAAAAAAAATACAAAAAATCCAGAAAAAATAAGATTCAGAGCGAGAGAGAGAGAGAGAGAGAGAGAGAGAGAGAGAGAGAGAGAGAGAGAGAGAGAGAGAGAGAGAGAGAGAGGGGGCTTCCGGGTGTCGATCGGGTGTTTATACCGTCTGGTGCGTGAGTGTTTTATGTGTTTGTTATGCGTGTTTGTGTTTTGTTGCCAGAGAGAGAGAGAGAGAGAGAGAGAGAGAGAGAGAGAGAGAGAGAGAGAGAGAGATAGCGTGTGTGGGTTTTATCGTTATTCTCTCTTTTTCTTTTTCTATCTCTTTTATTTGCTTCCTGCTTCTGTTGCGTCTTTCTGACCTAGTTTCCGTAGAGAGAGAGAGAGAGAGAGAGAGAGAGAGAGAGAGAGAGAGAGAGAGAGAGAGAGAGAGAGAGAGAGAGAGAGAGAGAGAGAGAGAATCCTTTCTTCCAATCAAACAATCAAAGGTTGTCAACTTTTCTTGTTTTCTCTCTCTCTCTCTCTCTCTCTCTCTCTCTCTCTCTCTCTCTCTCTCTCTCTCTCTCTCTCATATCGGTAAAAACATTAGCGGGACACATGGCGGCCAGAAGAGGTGCTGTTAGTCTGTCCTGCAAGTTTTGTTTAGCCTTCTGCATTACGACAAACTCTTCACTGTGACTTGCTTGTAAAGGATACGAGGTTGTTGCTGTCACTGCCATTACATACTGAATCTGCTTAACTCTTTACTTTATTTCCTCTTAAACTTCTCTTAATTTAGTCGTTCTGTCTCTCCCATCCTTTAATTTTTGACGACCGCTTTTTTGACTGTTTGGGGACCGGCACCTGAGTGGCATCTTTTTTTTTTATATGATTTTCTTGCCCTTGACCGGTGCCTCTCTTACATAAAAAAAAAAAGTCCTTGCCTGCTTGTTGCTTCTGATATAGATATCGAGCGAGGAAAATTAAGTTTCAGAGTGAAGAGCAAGACTTAGGTTGGGATTATTGATGAAGAGACAGACAGACAGACAGACAGACAGACCAGTATACAAACATACTACATACGTGCTGACGAACACACGGACTGAAGGCTGAGGCAGAGAGGGAAAGGAAAAGAAATGAGAAAAGATAGGAAGGAAAATATAACGAAAATGAGAAAAAATATTATGAACAGACAGATAAACAGACAGACCAATATACAAACATACATATGTTCTGATAAACACACGAACGAAAGACAGGGGAAATAGAAAGAAAAATAAAGAGAAAGATAGAGGAAATGGAGAGAAAATAAAAAAAAGCGAATGCAGTTTTTTCCCACCTAATGAAACAAAACACTTAAAAATTCAGACACCTAAAAATAAATAACTAATAATTCTCACACCAATTCTGTTTTCACTGCAGTGTTTATCAGTCGGCGGCCATGTTTGCTGATGACATAATAAAGCCCTGCACTAAAACACTATTTTTTGTCACCCATTTACGAATTATTACCAATATTTTCACTCCCTCTATTATAAAACATTACCGCCATTCGCTTCGAAACCATTATTATTCAGTCCATTTTCACCCCTCATCGAATCTGATCCTCTTTGTAAGCTAATGAATACTGTTACGACTATCACCATTACGGCTGTTACTGGAGCGGTGCGTGGATTGTGTTGTGTTACGCGTCACGTACAAGTACTTACCAGCTCCTGTACTTGGCCGCCGTGACGCATTGCAGTGAACAGGGATGCGTGGTGGGGTGGTAGTAATGGTAACGTTGTACAGTTGCAGATACTTGTTGAGAAATGTTTTGTATCCCTTGTATTCATCTTCACTGCGTTCAATTGGTTCTCAAATGGAGTGGTAGGTGAATGGAATAGACTCAGTAATCAGGTTGTTAGTACCGAGTCATTTGGGAGGTTTTGAAGATTAGATAAGTTTATGGGTGAAGTTGATAATAGGTGGAAGAAAGGTAGGTACGATGGCTTCTTGCGGCTTACCTTATTTTATTTTGTTTTTCTGCTTTTATTCAGCCTTCAGAACTTTGATTGAATGATTGATGTATCCATATATTTATTCATTCATTTATTATTGGATTTTTATTTGTTCTCAGTCTACAGCGCCTGTAGATAAATTCTGTTGCAGCTTCTGACTTACTTCCGTGGCCGAGATCGATCTTCCATGTGTGTGGAGGCGAACAGTCTCAAAGTTCGTTGGCTTCATCGGGTTGTCAGCAGATCAGGGAAATTACGTAACTGAACACTCACTCACTCACTTGGGAAAGACGAAACAACACTTGGAGAGACTTGAAATCTTGACAAACCTCACCCTGTACAACCCTTGGCATCGTATTCCTCTGTGTTCTTTCTTTTTTTCGTTCTATAAGAGAGAGTTGCCTTGTCCTCACACCTCCAGTGAACACTAAATTAACTAAAACATACGAAGGAACACAAGAAGAACCTGACCTTGTACAACCACAGACAATAAAACCCACTCTCTTCTTTTGGTTTTCATTTTACAAGAGAGCTACCATTCCTTCTCCCCCTCCCCATCACTAAATTAACTGGAGCAAGTGAGGCAATACTTGTTGAAGCTCTAAATCTTGAAAACCTGACCATGTACAACTATTGGTATCATATTCCTCTCTCTCCCTTTTTTCTTATTTGTTTTTCTAGCCCACCATTTTGGCACGGTCCGCTTTAATCAGGCGAGGAATATCAAGACGGCTCTGGGACGCACTAATTGGTCTTCCTCTTGGAGCTCTTCGTCTGTATACCATTTTATTTCTTTTCAGGGAACGGGTTTGTGTTTGGGAAAAGATATGTTTGTTTTAGGGCGTGTGTTGGGCAATGGTACAGTTTTGATTGGGGGAAGATAATATTTGAGGGCGGAAGAGGTAGATTTGGCGTTGGAAAGACTAGATTTGTGAGTGAGAAGGATGGAAAGTTGAATGCGTTGTTGAAATGAAAAAAAAAAACGGTTGATATCTTGTTGAAAGAAAAGATTTTGGGATGAAAATAGTAGATTTGGGAAAGACGAGTATAAATTTACGACTGAACAGAGTGGATTTGAAGTTGAAAAAAAAAAGTTACTTAGGTCTGAAAATAACAGATGCGCAGTACAAGAAGATTTGATCTAGAGAAAAAAAAATGTAATGTCAACTTATCTGTTTATTTATTTGTTTATCTATTTTTTAGTCAACAAGGATAAACTAGTAAACAAAAGGGGGACAGAATTATATGAATATGAAAAGAACAGATAAAAATTAAAGTATAGAAAAGAAAGAAAGACAAAAATTATATACACCTGCCCGTTTCCAATACTGAAGCAAAGCATGAGAGTTGACAAGAGTTCACGAGTTCACCTTTTGATGGAGTTTTCCCAAGTGTCATAGTTTGCAGCGTCGCGTCCCCAAGTGAGTGTCTGAGTGTCTGTCGGGCCCTGTGTGACCCTCAGGCCCTGGGGGAATGAAAGTGAGACGAGACATTTCCCTAGTGGGCTGAAGCATTGTACAGAGAGAGAGAGAGAGAGAGAGAGAGAGAGAGAGAGAGAGAGAGAGAGAGAGAGAGAGAGAGAGAGAGAGAGAGAGAGAGAGAGTGGTTTTTTGAGATTCTTGTATATTCATCTCGCATTTTATCTATGTGTGTATGTATGTATGTATCTGTCTATCTATCTATCAGTCTATCTATGTATCAAATTATCTATCTATCTATTCTTCTGTTTTTCTATCTAATCACCCTTTTCCTCCATTTCTCTTTGTGTGTGTGATTGTGTGTTGGTTTCGGTGTCCGTCACTCTGTTTGTATGCATGTATGTACGTATGTGTGCGGGTGGGGGTGGGTGTATGCATGCACGAACATTCACTATGTACGTATGTCGACATTTCACGTTTGGTTTATCATGAAAACACACACACACACACACACACACACACACACACACACACACACACACACACACACACACACACACACACACACACACACACACACACACACACACACACACAGCGAAAATACAAAATATATCATTCTCTTAATATACATTTCACTTTGAGGGGTCCCGTTCTATATATAGGCAGGCCAGTAAACAAACCAGGAATATGGCGAATGATAGAGAAAATAATAAAAAACGAACTGGAAAAAATATATATATACACAGAAAAATTCACTCGCCACAGTTCAGGGGCAAAACAGTACGAGTAAACAGTGAAGGAGTAAAAGATCCCCCATATTCAGTCTTTTAGAGGCGCCCCGTGTCCAAGAACCCCATCCTTTTGAACGCCACAGGGAGGAGGAAATGGAAGGGGATTATCAAGGCCAGAATCTTCTCCTCTATAACGAAAGGAGTGACAAGAAGAGAGAGAGAGAAAAAAAAAATGTACAGATTGTGAGATTGTGGTTGGTTTTCGAGTTGGAGTGAGTGTTGGAGAGAGAGAGAGAGAGAGAGAGAGAGAGAGAGAGAGAGAGAGAGAGAGAGAGAGAGAGAGAGAGAGAGGGGTGGGGGGGGTTGTAAAGGCGTGAAATTTTTAATCATTTTTTGTAAAGTTTATATTTTATGTTCACAAAAATAAATAAATAAATAAATATATATATATATATATATATATATATATATATATATATATATATATATATATATATATATATATATATATATATATATATATATGCAAAAAAATAATGTTTTGAGATAGAATACGCCACAAAAATACACAGGAAATTGAAAGAAGAAAAACACGTTTCTGAAGTAGAACACTAATTTATGTAGACAAAATACCCCTCTCTCTCTCTCTCTCTCTCTCTCTCTCTCTCTCTCTCTCTCTCTCTCTCTCTCTCTCTCTCTCTCTCTCTCTCTCTCTCTCTCTCTCTCTCAGCACACATAACAGTCAGTGCCGGAGCGAAGCGTAAGAAAAATGTCTTGAGAACAGAAATACAACCACGTTAGCTTCCTCTCTTTCCTTCTTTCCGCTGAATCTTCTTTTACTGAGAGTTTTGGCGAGCACTACCTATAAGGAGGAGGAGGTGGAAAAGGAGGAGCAGGAACAGGAACAGGAGGAGGAGGAGGAGGAGGAGGAGGAGGAGGAGGAGATGATGAAAGAAGGAAACAGGAGGAGGAGAGGGAGGAAAGAGAGCCTGAGATGTGAAATGCAAGAGGGAAAGAATGTGAGGAGAAAAGAGGGAAGCTGATAAGACAGACAGACAGAGAGAGAGAGAGAGAGAGAGAGAGAGAGAGAGAGAGAGAGAGAGAGAGAGAGAGAGAGAGAGAGAGAGAGAGAGAGAGAGAGAAAATAGTTCAGGTCAGCAAGGCTTGTTCTATCGTCCACCTGCACACTGGAGTCCACCACTCTCACTCACTCCACCCTCTCACTCCACTAAGAACATCCACTACAATCCACTAAGAACATCTCACCTCTTCATCCACAAGCCTTTAAACACCACACTCCATCTCCATCCACTCTCACTCCACACACTCTTTCCGCCAGCAATCCAACCTCACCATTATTCCGCTCCACTACAACAAGCGCCACACTCCACTCTCTTCCACCACTACACACTACTGTACTCCACTACCGCCACCACACACCTCTCCGTACACTACCACACTCCACTACCTTCCTTCCTCCACCTCTGCCACCTCCACACTCTTCCTTCCTCCACCTGCCACGCGAAAGTCTGCTGTTACTCTTCATATTCTAATCCACTCTTACTCTCTGTTCCACTAGCTAACCTAACTCTAACCTATTTAACCTAACCTAACTCTAACCTAACCTAACCTAACCTAACCTAACCTAACTCTAACCTATTTAACCTAACCTAACTTAGCCTAACCTAACCTAACCTAACTTAACCTAACCTAACCTAACCTAACCTAATCTAGCCTAACCTAACATTACCTAACCCAACCCAACCTAACCCAACATTACCTAACCTAAACTAACGTAATCTAATCTAACCTAACCTAACCTAACCTAACCTAACCTAACGTAATCAACCTAACTTAACCCATCTAACTGACCTTACTTCACCCTTACCTCTCCTCCTCCTCCTCCTCCTCCTCCTCCTCCTCCTCCTCCTCCTCCTCCTCCTCCTCCTCCTCCTCCTCCTCCTATTCGAGACTAACAGCCTAAGATCTATGAATCTCTGGCAGTTATTCTAAGTAGGTGTAAATTACCTGAGAGAGAGAGAGAGAGAGAGAGAGAGAGAGAGAGAGAGAGAGAGAGAGAGAGAGAGAGAGAGAGAGAGAGAGAGAGGATGTCATTTGTTAGGATTATTTCTCAGACTCCATACAATCCTCTCTCTTTTTTCTCTCTTTGTCTCTCTGTCTCTCTCTGCAAATCTATCTTCCCTATCTCTTCATCTCCTCCATCCTCAACCTTGCTTCCTCCTCCTCCTCCTCCTCCTCCTCCTCCTCCTCCTCCTCCTCCTCCTCCTCCTCCTCATATTATCGCCATCATTTTATCAAACAGAAACATTACTCTTCAAATCTCTTCATCTCCTCCATCCTCAACCTTGCTTCCTCCTCCTCCTCCTCCTCCTCCTCCTCCTCCTCCTCCTCCTCCTCCTCCTCCTCCTCCTCCTCCTCCTCCTCCTCCTCCTCATATTATCGCCATCATTTTATCAAACAGAAACATTACTTCATTTTCTCTCCCCCTTCTCCTCCTCCTCTTCCCCCTCCCCCTCCCCCTTCTCCTCCTCCTCCTCCTCCTCCTCCTCCTCCTCCAACAGGTGTGACCGGCTTTCAGGACACTCAGAAGGATCCCTCCCAAAGAATCCTTTCTCTCCTAAAGTAATAAGAGGAGGAGGAGGAGGAGGAGGAGGAGGAGGAGGAGGAGGAGGAGGTTTGTTTATATACTCTCTGATATATATCCGCACTTGAGATTAAGAGTGAGAAATGGAGGAAGAAATAAAGTACGAGTTAAAAAAGAAAAAGAGAGAGAGAGAGAGACCTGTTTTCTTATACTTAAGCTTCCTCGCCTTGCTTTAATTGCCTGCATGCCTAGGAAAGAAAGAGAGAGAGAGAGAGAGAGAGAGAGAGAGAGAGAGAGAGAGAGAGAGAGAGAGAGAGAGAGAGAGAGAGAGAGAGAGAGAGAGAGAGAGATTTGTCATATTGTTGGTAATGTTTATTTGTAAGTTTGATGTGTAAAGCAAATATGACTGTTAGTGACGAAAAAAGCGGGAGAGAGAGAGAGAGAGAGAGAGAGAGAGAGAGAGAGAGAGAGAGAGAGAGAGAGAGAGAGAGAGAGAGAGTTTAAAATATGAAGAATGAAAAATAAATGAAAAAACAAAGAAGGAAGTGAAGAGATAAAAAGAGAGAAAGAAATGAAAGAAAAGATAAAGAAAAGAAATATGAGTAAGAATCCAAAGACTCATTTTTTTCAGTTATAAGAGAGAGAGAGAGAGAGAGAGAGAGAGAGAGAGAGAGAGAGAGAGAGAGAGAGAGAGAGAGAGAGAGAGAGAGAGAGAGTTATATGTGCATGCAGTTCATTCATTTATGATTTATAGACGCTAGAATTTAATTGCTCTCTCTCTCTCTCTCTCTCTCTCTCTCTCTCTCTCTCTCTCTCTCTCTCTCTCTCTCTCTCTCTCTCTCTCTCTCTATTCTTTATTTCTTTGTGGGTCAGAAAATTGTATACGACACAGAACAATGGATAAAAAAGAAGAGAATAATGGAAGAGAAGAGGAAAGAAAGAAGACTTGTTATTTATTCTTGTCATTTATTAGTCCTTCGTTAATTTTCTCTTGTTTTTTTTCCATATTTCTTATTTATTACATCTCACTTTGCACTCTTTCTCTTTCTTTCTTCATTCTTTCTTTCTTTTCATTTGCCATTATTTCTGTCGTTAACCTTTTTCTCTTCTTTCTTTCATTCCTTCGATTTGTTCTTCATTGTCAAGTTGTTCCTTGTATTATGTCTGTCTGTCTGTCTGTCTATGTGCCTTTCTGTCTGTCTGTCGATCAGTTTAACGGTTTTATTATCTCTTTCTCTCTCTCTCTCTCTCTCTCTCTCTCTCTCTCTCTCTCTCTCTCTCTCTCTCTCTCTCTCTCTCTCTCTCTCTCTCTCTCTCTCTCTCATAAATATAGAAAAGGAAGAAATACGATAATGGGTATATAGAGATTAAGGGATAAGGAAAATCTCTCTCTCTCTCTCTCTCTCTCTCTCTCTCTCTCTCTCTCTCTCTCTCTCTCTCTCTCTCTCTCTCTCTCTCTCTCTCTCTCTCCGTCACCATCAACTTTTATTTTTTCCCCTTTTCATCCGGTTATCCTCCCCCGCATTCTCTCTCTCTCTCTCTCTCTCTCTCTCTCTCTCTCTCTCTCTCTCTCTCTCTCTCTCTCTCTCTCTCTCTCTCTCTCTCTCTCTCTCTCACTTTTATCTATAAAGCGATGATTGACAATTGAATAAAATCCTCCTCCTCCTCTTCCTCCTCTTCCTTCTCTTTTTTTTTTCCACTTATAAAACAAAAAATAATAAAAATAATAAAATTTGTCATCCACCCCCTCTGCCTTACCGTGACATCGCTGCCGTGAACCGTACGATACCCCTTCCCGTCCCTGTCCTCGCTCTGGCCAGCCACTGCCAGACGCACGATCCTACATTAACTTTTTGGGCAATGTCGCAGGAATGACCGCTTCTGTAAATGCCAGCGAGGGGATGCGTTGGCGGTTGATATTATTTTTTTTCCCTTTATTTTGTTTCCTTTATTTGTTTATTTATTTATTTATTTTTCTTTATTTTGGGTTTGTTAATTTGGAATGTGTGTGTGTGTGTGTGTATGTTTTTTTCTTTTTTTATTTTCTATCTTCATTTTTGTTGGTGGAGTTTTATATTTTTGGAGTGTCAATGTGTGTGTGTGTGTGTGTGTGTGTGTGTGTGTGTGTGTGTGTGTTATCTGTTGCGTATTTGTTATCATGGTGAAATAGTAATGTTTATCTGTCTGTCTGTCTGTCTGTTTGTCTCCCCCCTCTCTCTCTCTCTCTCTCTCTCTCTCTCTCTCTCTCTCTCTCTCTCTCTCTCTCTCTCTCTCTCTCTCTCTCTCTCTCTCTCTCATCAACATCAATAATCTTTAATAATTACACAAGAACGCCAGCAAATATCAACAACCTGCAGTCATTTAATGTCTTTTTTTATTGTCAGTGTTGTTTAATATAACCATAATTTATTTGCTTTTTACTGGTTTAGCTTGAAAATAGATAAATGAATAAATAAATTAAATGTATGAGTGCTCAGAATTTTTCTTTTCATTTTTTTTTGTCATTTTTTATTGCTTACTTTTTTCTTTTTTTTTTCTATTTCTTATCGTGTGTTGTTCATGTAGCTGTACCTTAAATTATAATATCTCTTTTAAGTCATATAAAGGCACAGGTATACATGATGAGTGAGAACAGTTTTCGTACCTGACATCAGCACCCCCAAAATAAGACTGGAACAATTATTTTTTTTATGCTTGCCTCAATTTCCCTGTAAACCAGTGTCATCTTTTTTCCCTTTTCCTTTTTTGTTTGTAATTTATTTTTAGTGTCATATTTATCTGTTCATTTATCTATTATCATTTTTTCGATGTATTCCTCGTGTCTTCGCATCTCAAAGCATCGTTCATCTCTGTGTGTCTTAAAGCTTCGTGCAAGGACAAAGGGAGGAGGATAAGCCGCCGTTTTTCAGCCTCTTTTTTTCCCATTTGTTTCGTCTCATTAACTTCATGTGAGCCAACACTGAACGTTAGCTCCGGGAAATGTAAACCTGAATGAATGAAAATACGGATGAATGAAGGCAAATACCTGATTGGGGAAGGGAAGAGGAGGAGCAGCAGGAGGAGGAGGAGGAGGAGGAGGTGGGGAAGGAGGAGGAGGAGGAAGGGGAGGGTGGCGGAGAGGGAGGAGGAGTTCTTGCAGTGTATTGGAAAGCTTTAAACCAGAGAGAGAGAGAGAGAGAGAGAGAGAGAGAGAGAGAGAGAGAGAGAGAGAGAGAGAGAGAGAGAGAACCAGACACGGACAGACAGACAAATAAAGGAGACATACATGCATATACACAAACAGACAGACAAACAAATGGATAATTAAAGATACAGACAGACAGACAGACAGACAGATAGACAAATAAACAGACAGACATACAGACAAACACATACTACATACGTACATTTACACAAACAGACAAACCAGGTAATAAAAAATCGCTCCCCTAAAAAAAAAAAATAAGTCGTACATTTACAAACTTTTCATCTTACCGTGGGTGGTTTTGTCGTCTGAGGGTCGTTAGCCTTGGTGGAGTCGTTAACCCGAGGGTCGGTCGTCCAATTCTGCGACTACGACACCTTCGGGAGACATCGAAGTCGTAATGGCGTTGTCTGATGGAAATTCACTCCAAAAAAGTGTCTATCCATCATGTCTTCATTCTCTCCTTCGATCCTCGTCTCGTCTGTCTCTCCTCTGACTCTCCTTCGTTTGCATATGTTAGTTAGTATTCTTATCTTTCAGTTTCCCTCTTTGTTTGCTACTTTTACTACACCTCATATATGTTAGTTGATTAGTCGCTCTTTTCTTTTAGTTTCCTCCTCCTTCAGTCATTAATCCGTGCCTTATGTTAATTAGTTAGTCAGTCAGTCAGTCAGCCAGCATTCCTTTCTGTCAGTTCCTTCCTTCGTCAGTCACTTCTGCCCTTAATGGTACTTAGGCACCATTCTTCTCTAGAGCTCTTCTTCAGTTCCTCCTTTAACTATTTATGCTGCCTCTCTTTTTCATTCAGTTCTTAATTCCCCTTTATTTTCCACCTTCTCCTTAGATTATTTCTTTATCTCTTCCTTTATAATCTTTAGTTCCATCTTTACCTCCCTCCTCAGGTATCATCAGTTCTTTCCCTCAGTTCCTCCTTCAGCCATTAATTTTGCCTCTCTTGCTTTCATTTCTCACTTCCCGTTAGCTTCCTTCTTCAAAATCCTTAGTATTATTTTTATCTCCTTCGTCAGGTATCATCAGTTTATCAGTTCTTTTCTTCAGTTTCTCCTTCATCCATTAATCCTGCCTCTCCTGCTTTCCATACAGTCTCTTCCTAAAATTCGCTGCGCCGTCACTCTGTTAGCATATCCCTCCATCCTTTTCACTTCCTCCGTCAGAACCCTTTTTTCTTCTCCTCCTACTCCCCCGTCCGTCAGTCAGTCAGTTTCCTGCGTCCGTCTCGTTTTTTTTTATTTTTTTATTCTCCCTTTCTTTCTCTCTCCTCCCATTCCTGCTAGTCTCTCCCTTCTCCCTCTTCATTAGCCTCCCCATCAGCTTCCCTCACGCTATTCTCTCGTTTTCCTCTCCCTATCCCTCCTTCTCTAACTGCCTTCCCTCTCATTCATTCCCTCCTTCACCCCTCCGTCAGCCCTCCGTCAGTCTCCTGCACCTGCGACTTTAGGTTCCAAATTGAAGTTTTACAATACTCACTGAAAGCTATTCCGAGTTATGTATTTAATCTCTAAACTGGACGACTCTTCAGTTCTTTGAAATAAGAGAATGGAGAGAATGTGTGAGTGAGTGAGTGAGTGAGTGGGTGAGTGAGTGGGTGAGTGGGTGGGTGGGTAAGTGAAGTAGCAAGAGATGAAAGTGTAATGTTTTTATATAGGACTTAATTTGATTTTATAATTTTTCTGTGTGTTTGTGTCGGGGAAAACTGGCCAATGGCAAAAAAAGATGAGAAATAAAAAGCGCGATGATAATGTTGCTTTCCTTAACCAAAGAAAAGAAAAAAATAATGGTAAAATAACCGAGAGAAAATAATTCTATTTTCTGAGGCGTTGTGACCTCAGAAACAGTTCATGTCATGGTCACGATGTTATAGAGAAACGCAGGAAGTGCTCCAGATTTTATAGAGCTTACATTTCCTCAACTATCTACAGAATGAATACACTACGAGAATACGTATATCAGTACAGATTGCAGATTTCTTTTTTCGTTTTTCTTTTTTCTTTTTTTCTTTCGTGGCCCTGTCCGAACTCTTGAAAACTTTGTTGTTGAAGGCGAGATGAAATTCTTGTCAAGGAAACGAAATTGTCAGAATTTTGATACTCGATTGAATTCCGCTTCCTTTGCATTTTCGTGTGTGTGTGTGTGTGTGTGTGTGTGTGTGTGTGTTGTCTGCACAGTATGTATCACTTGTCGGTTTATCAGTCTATTCAAGCAGGGAATTACAAAGGCAAAGGTAGATCAGATACAAAATAGTTGAAATACAAAATACACTTGTCACGTATTCTCAGACGCAAACAAAAGGTATGTATCACTCCGCCAGGAACTCAGTGACGTCAGGAGTTGGCGCGCGGAGGCCTGAGTGCTTGGCGGCTGTGTTGGCAGTTTGGAAGGCGACACCTGTGAGCCCTGTCTAGTCCGTGCGGTGATGTGGAGTACGTGGGTATAGTGTTCGTGTGTGTGGGTGTTACAATGGAGGTGCCCGAGCTGATGAACAAGAGGACAGAAGAAAAATACCCAAGAATTCCATCAAAAAACCAAGCAACACACATTGGACCTTATTCAGAAACGTTTTGCTCTCTCACCACGGCAATTTTCAAAGGCCACAGTCATAAGCCGGGTTCTCAAGAGTGTTTCTCCTGTTCATAATATAAAAATCTTGTTAATCCGTCACAAAAACCGTATAAAAACTTAAAAAACCGTGGCTGTTTACCTACGTAGAGTCTTTTGAAAGCAGTGGTGTGGCGCAGTGTATCAGAATATGGTCCATTGTGTTGCATTGATACTAACAGTGTGTCTTCCAGCATCAGACTCGGTCAACGCAGCTGTAGAAGGTTAGTGTCATTTTCCTAGTGATGGTGCAGAATCCGCGGTTGACGATCACAAAAATCATAAACGTTTAAACTGACCATAGTTGCCGGACACCGCTGGCTTGACATTTATCTCGTATTTATCACAAACACATGGTCCGCGTGTACTTAGTGATGAAGTAGGCAGTGTTTTAGGGTTGTAATAGCGCGTTTTATTGCTCGGAAGACGATGAACCATGAAATATTGCTTGTGTAGTTTCACCTTTCAAGCGCACTCACTCATTGCCTCCGCCCTCCCCCTGCCTCTCCCTCCTGCGCTTCCCAACCGCTTCTCTTGTTTTCCTCATTATCTTTCCAGTACATGTGTATCAACTATTCACCAGTCTTAGTAATAATAGTACTCTAGGAAGACATTATTCCAAAAATACACTAAGAAACGGTTAGAAAGAGAAAGAACAAGAGAGAGAGAGAGAGAGAGAGAGAGAGAGAGAGAGAGAGGAGGCGTTGGTAGCGGGAGGAAGCTGAAATTGCACAATCGATATTATTAGTGATATATATGTATACTCAGCGTTAAAAAAAAGATACATGGTTAAGGAAAATGTTTTATCCTCTCACGCCTGACAGTCTGCGCCACAAGTCGTGTTAAAATCTGAGCAGTGTGTGGGGATCGCGAGAGCCAAGCAGTGACGCAGTGTTGCTGAAATTAGTGATGTGTATCAAGGATTAAAGACTATTATTGTTTTAGTCTTTGGTCCTTGATATATAGATACATGCTTTAATGAACTTTGAAGAATCGTAACTGGCTGAGAAGAATTATGAGAAGGAAGATGTGAAGGAAGGATAAGAGAAGGAGAGTAGAAGATGTGGAAGAAAATAAACGCTGAGGAGGAAGAGGAGGAGAAAGAAAAAGAACAATGATCAAATGAGGGTAAGTAGAATTGGTCTCTCTCTCTCTCTCTCTCTCTCTCTCTCTCTCTCTCTCTCTCTCTCTCTCTCTCTCTCTCTCTCTCTCTCTCTCTCTCTCTAAGTGTGCTTTCAGATACACTTCACGATGCTTCACTCAAACTTCCCAACAACCCTTAACTTCTTGCCTTTGTTCTCAGTACTCTCAATATTGTGGCGCTTGGTCTGTGTTGAGGCGCCTCGTATGGTAGTGAATGGTGAGGACGAGTATAATTTTCACTATCACAGTCACCACCATCATCACCACAGCTATCATTGACACTATCACCATCATCACCATTACTACCATTGTCACCATCACTATCACCATTGTCACTATCACTATTATCATCATCATTATCATTATCACCACCGTCACTATCACTATCATTTTCATCATTGTCATCATCACCACTACCTATCTCACTATCACCATCACCATCACTACCAGTGTCACCATCACCACCTTCATCATCATTGGCACTATCACCATCAGTGTCATTATAACAGGTTTATTCGTTGCCTCCTCGTCTGAATGTTGAGTGGCTAAGACGTATATTACTTTCACCACCACCATCACCATCACCATCATCACTATCAGTATCACCATTGTCACCATCACTTACTGCAATGGTTAAGGCTCTTCGAGTGAATGAGTCACTTTCACCACCACCATTACCATCACTTTCACCATCACTACCATTGTCACTATCACAGGTTTATGTGCAGTCCCCTTGTTTGAATAGCAAATAGCTGAGAAGAGTATCATTTTCACCATCACCATCATCACCATCATTGTCACCACCACTTAATCTTTCCCGGTTTGTGTGTTAAGTTGCCTCTTCTGAATAGTGAATGGTGGAGACGAGTATAATTGTCACCATCAGCATCACCATCACCTGATCAATCCTACTGGTGTTTGTTAGTGGGATGAAAGGAGGAGAGATAAAGAAATTCATACGAAACATTATAACATTAGAACATTTTGAGTGAGTGAGAGGTGTCAAGATCAGGGAGATTAAAAATGGAAAAAAAAAGTTAATTAAGAAGTGAGAGTGAAGAAAATTAAGAAAGAAAATGATTGAGTTATTTTAGGAAAGTGTGAGGAAAATTGAGAGAGTGAGGGAGTTATCTTAGGAAAGTGAGTGAACAAGATGAGGAACGTAGAGAGTGAACATGATGAGAGTGAGACAGCGAGTCCCCAAAGCAGCTGACGACCAGATGACGGCACGTTGATGGGCTTGGCTTCCCTCTCCCTCTCCCTCTCTTCCTCTCCCTCGTACTCCTTCTCTACTCTTCCCTCCATCCTCTCAGTCCTCACATCTCACTTTTGGTCTTGCTTTCATCTTTCCTCCCTTTGCTACTCTCAATTTTCCTCTCACCCTTTCCTCCTTCCTCTCCTCTCCCTTCTACCTTCCTCTCCCTACCTACCTTCCACTCGTCCCTTTTTTCCTCTATTTACATCTCTCTAAATTTCCTTTTAGTCTTCCTTTCATCTCTCTCCCTCTCATTCTCTCTTCTCTCGTCTTTCTTCTTCTTTTCTCTCTTTTCTACTTCTGACCAATCTACACGTCTCCTTTTGGTCTCCTTGCTTTAATCTTTCCTTCTCCTGCTACTCTCCATTTGCCTCCCCTCTTCCTTCCTCTCCTTCCTTCCTTCTTTCCTGTCCCTCCACCTCGTCTTCACATTCCCTATGGGTCTCCTTGTTTTAATCTTCCTTTACTTTTTCCCCTTTACTTCTCATCAACTCCCCTCTCCTCTCCTATTTCCCCCTCCCTCTTTCCCTTAACTCCTATCACTCTCTCCTCTCACTGTACTCCTCTCCCAACATTCCCTTTCTGGTTCCCTACTCTCATCTTTCTCTCCATGTCACTCTCCTCTGTTGCGCCCTGCCTCTCTCATCTCCTCTCCCCTCTCCCTTCACGCCCATTTACTTCTGCCTCCCTTTTGTGTTGCTGGTGTGTTCTGGGGTGTTCAGGGGACAGCACATGGCCTACACAAACACCAGGGGAGAGAGAGAGAGAGAGAGAGAGAGAGAGAGAGAGAGAGAGAGAGAGAGAGAGAGAGAGAGAGAGAGAGAGAGAGAGAGAGAGAGAGAGAGAGGGTGTGTGTGTGTGTGTGTGTGTGTATGCGCGGATCTAAACATAGATATAAGGAAATGCGAAAAAAGGTAACATTTCTGACATTTTAAACACCCAATCCTCATCTTCACTAAGCTTCTGTCACGTCACGCCTCGACCTTTGCCCTTCAAGTATCAGAACTCTCTTCTCTCTCTCAAACTTCAGCGACACTTCCCATTCGCCCCGCGCCCTCGAGTCATCTGCAGCTAACTCCCCCTGATGACTGCGCTGTGAAGGTGGTGGTGGTGGTGGTGGTGGTGATTGTGGTGATGAATTAACTCCGTATTTCTGTCTTTGTGTGTGTGTGTGTGTGTGTGTGTGTGTGTGTGTGTGTGTGTGTGTGTGTGTGTGTGTGTGTGTGTGTGTGTGTGTGTGTGTGTGTCTGTCTGTCTTTGTTTTTCCGTGATGGCTTGTCTGTCTGTCTGCCTTTCTGGCTTTCAGGCTGGCTCTCTCTCTCTCTCTCTCTCTCTCTCTCTCTCTCTCTCTCTCTCTCTCTCTCTCTCTCTCTCTCTCTCTCTCTCTCTCATCTACTACAGTCTGATTATTAGTTTGGTTAGCATAGGTGTATTTTTTAAATAGTACCTTATCATTGTCAATATCACTACAACCATGAAGAAACCCTTAAAAACTCCACTCATTTATTTCCATTAGTCTGGCAAAGTAGGCGAGAGCAGACGCCGAAACGTTCAGGAATACCACCATTACAAATAACGTTGCAGTTTACCCACGCGGACATAAATTTTTGTTTATATTTTCGTCGAAGAAAAGAATGAATAAGTAGAAGTTAATGTTAAGTAAATGCAACAAAGTCTTGAATGGGAACAGTAGGTGATTATAGATAGGTAAATTTTATACAAGGACAGCCACGGGTAGGCCTGATGGCTTCTTGCAGCTTCCCTTTGTTATTAAGTCTTGAAGCGAGTGTACATGAAGCCAAGCAAAGACCATAGCGTTAAAACTGGCGTCAAACACGGGAAACTCGCTCGTGTGCCACTCAAACGAACCAGAAAGGAAAATGACGGAAATTCATCATGTACATTACTTAATTAGATTCACTGCAACATTAAAGAGGAAATTTGAATGAGGCAAAGTGGCGGCGGCGGGATTAGCGCGGTGATATTAAAGCTTCCCCTTGAAATGAGACTCAAATTAAAACAAAAGGGAACAACTTACGTGTGTTGAACAAATTAATTGCATCCGTGATATTACAAGATAGAGTGACAGGAAAGTAAGGAAAAAATAGGATTTTTTTTCCCAATCTTGGTCTGTTGCACTCATTAAGTTTTGATATTGAAATTAAAACAAAGAGGACAACTTACGTGTGTTGAATGAATTAATTACACCTATTAGATTACTGAATAGAATGGGGGAAAAGTAAGGGAAGTATGATAGATTTCTTTTCTTTGTATTTACTCGTATTTATTTTTTTAGCTCGTATTGGCTTTGATGTTAAAATTAAATGACAGATAAGTTACAATAAATATTTGAGGCAAGCAAATTAATTACATCTATGAAATTACCAAATAAAATGACGAGAAGTTACGAAAATATTGGGTTTTTATTTGTTTATTATTTATTTTTTTTATTTGTTGCCCTCATGAGCTTTTGGCGCCATAATTAGATTAACAAAAATGGCAACAATATAGATTCAAGGTAAATAAACTGATTGCACCCATGGAGTTGCTATTTACTCGTACAATAACAAAAAAGAAATAAAAATAAAAATTCCAGGCTTATTTATTTATTTTTTTCCGTTGTGTGTTTTTACGTATTGCTGAAGTAAGCTTGTCATACTGAAGCTGAATAAAAGCAAGTAATGTACGTTCATACTTACATTGGAGCCCCACAAAGTAATTACACTCATGATATTGCGCTGTAGAATAAGGAAACATAGTGTAAGGTGAAAATTAATTGGCCTTTTTCTCGGTTTTCTGCGTCCTTTTTTGGGGGGACTCAACATTAAGAGCGATTTATTTATTTATTTATTTATTTATTTTATTTATTTATTTATTTTATTTATTTATTTATTTATTTTATTTATTTATTTATTTATTTATTATTTTTTTTACCGCCTCTAATTTCTCCCCAGGCCGCTGTCTCTAATATTAAATATTAGAGACTGTGCTGTGCTGTGACGTCAGAGCGCTGAGCCAATGAGAGCGCCGTATCTTCTCCTGCCTCAGCCCCGCTCTGCCTCAGTCTAGTTGCACTCATGCCCCAAAATGCCCATCCATTCTACCGGTCTATCATCGACGCCCAAGCAAGTGATGTCAATAGCACTCAAGATGATGGTGAACACGACAACTTGGATGAACTGTTGGAGTACGAATCGTAAAGGCATTGAGGGGTGGGGGGAGGGGGAAGTGTGTAATAAACAATGAAAGTTAGTGATACCTGTAATAAAGAAAGGGAAAGTTAGTGTTACCTCAAGATTGTGTGAAGTGAGAAGTGCAAGATACCAAGACACCAATATCATTGAACATAGCTGAGTAAAAACTAAAAAAAAAAACAAAAAAAAACGAATCAATAATGGAAATGTTTATTTTTTTCCAGATGATGATTTTTTTATTTCCTCTGTTTTAATGTCATGTTATAGGTGTGTTTCAGGGCTTTAATTTGGTGTATATAACTTTACTCTAGCTTTATTGTACGGCTATTGACATTTTCGTAAAAGTTACAAAACTTTGATCTTCATTTCTGGCGAATATTGATTTTGGCACTTAGTACTCTTCTGCCGCGGGGGGCCTCATTTATACACGATTATTTCGAGTAAAGATGTTATGTTACTCTATAGAAGGAAGAAGAATATAGAGAGGAAATAAATCGCTTTTTCTTCCAGCGTTTCTTTGTGTCTCTGGTTCTTTTCCGGGAACGTCATTAAGTGCGGATATTTTTTTTTTTTTTCGCGGCCACTCTCCCTCTCCCTCAAAAAAGTTTATTTGAATTAAGTATATCCTGCTAAAATTAAATGAAATATGTCGTATCTGTCAGCTTACAAGTTACATTAATGACGTAAAATTTTTCTTTGCACTAGAATATTAAACAATAAAAAAATATATATCCGAAAGTGAATTAATCCTTTTAAAGTTATAATTCAAGAAAGCACAATGTAAACAAAATAGTGAGGCATGAAATTACTACAGGAACAAATATATTAACAAAGAATACCGTAAAAGATCTGAAAAAAAAAATAAAGTAGAAAAAGTAAAATTTAAAGGAATAAACAAACGCAAAAAAGGTAAAAAAAAAAAAATAAATATCTACCACGAAAATTAATAACTTAAAAAAAAAAAACTCGAAAATTCCCCTGAAACACAGAAGCGTTAATCAAGTGAAGCCTTGCAATGAATCAGTGAAACGAAGCTCCGGGCCGCGCTCTGCCTGTGAATGGACTCGTCTTCAGCCTCTGGTTTATTGGGCGGCAGGTGTTACTCGCCTAATTGCCTCGTTGCCGGGTCACACGAGGCACATTAGCGGCAATGGCCAAACTCTCTGACTCTGGCAATGCTCTCGATATAATGGAAGTGAAACCCGGCCACTGAACACGCGTGGGGCAAAAATGACCTTCGTATTCTCTCTCTCTCTCTCTCTCTCTCTCTCTCTCTCTCTCTCTCTCTCTCTCTCTCTCTCTCTCTCTCTCTCTCTCTCTCTCTCTCTCTCTCTCTCTCTCTCTCTCTCTCTCTCTCTCTGAGTATTTGTGTGTGAGAGAAAGATTTGTATTTGTGTACTCTCTCTCTCTCTCTCTCTCTCTCTCTCTCTCTCTCTCTCTCTCTCTCTCTCTCTCTCTCTCTCTCTCTCTCTCTCTCTCTCTCTCTCTCTCTCTCTCTCTCCATTATTATTATTATTCGGTGATTTACATGATAAACGTGTATTGGATGTTGGCATTGATAGAGAGAGAGAGAGAGAGAGAGAGAGAGAGAGAGAGAGAGAGAGAGAGAGAGAGAGAGATGGAGAGGTAAGGGAGAGAGAGAGAGAGAGGGAGAGGAAAGGGGAAATATCAACATTGCTTTTTATAGATATGATATAAAGGGTATTTGGTTAATGGTGATGGTGGTGATGCCTGTGATGGTGGTGGTGGTGGTGGTGGTGGTGGTGGTACAGTAATGATAATTAACGCATATAACATTATTTGTCATTGATATTAGCTCTCTCTCTCTCTCTCTCTCTCTCTCTCTCTCTCTCTCTCTCTCTCTCTCTCTCTCTCTCTCTCTCTCTCTCTCTCTCTCTCTCTCTCTCTCTCTCTCTCTGTAGGGGCAGGGAAAGATTCATAAACTTCACCCATTTATCTTTTCGAGGTGATGGGACGTGGCAGGTAAAGGTTAATTATGAAGAACTGTACACGCCTCACTTTCACCGCTTGGAAGGAACACAAGGGAAGGTAAAGATAGAACAAGTAGCATCAGACTTCTGGGCCCTTATGAGACTTGAAGATTGATAGGATAGAAAGGGAAGTCAATGTATTATGCATAGTTAAAGATACGTAGAGTTGTATTAGTAAAAGGAAAAGTGAAATGGATGTACAAAAATGCAAAGAAATTGAACTATTTGTTTATTTATTTTTTATTAATTCTGCCAATAGGCGATGCAAGAACAAACATTGGCTAGGATAATTGTAACACCACCACTATTTAATTCCTAGTAACAGACAACGTAGGAAACTATGACAGGAGCAAAACAATAACAATGCCAAATCAAACATACATTCTCTCTCTCTCTCTCTCTCTCTCTCTCTCTCTCTCTCTCTCTCTCTCTCTCTCTCTCTCTCTCTCTCTCTCTCTCTCTCTCTCTCTCTCTCTCTCTCTCTCTCCCCATCCCGAGCACAGATTTGGGAAGAGAATAGAACTTAAAAAAATAGTCCAGAAGAAAAGTAAGCAAGTTTCATAATAAAGACGGTTCCTTTCCATTGTGTGACGGAATGCACCGGACTAATGATGCAAATTTGATTACTTTGTTGTTTAATGATGATGTTATATTTACTGAGGCTGCGAAAGGGGAGGGGAGGGAAGGGAAGGAGAAGGGAAAGGAAGTTGGAAGGAAGGGAAGAGGAGGGAGACAAGCGGTGGAGAACGGCAATTGTTCGTGTGTGTGTGTGTGTGTGTGTGTGTGTGTGAAAGAGAAAGAGTCACTCATTCATTCATTTATTCAGTCAGTCAATCATTTATGCAAACCAACAAGTCCTTCCCTTCTTTGTTTATCTATTTATATTTATTACTTTATTCATTTACTCATTTTTTTAACTCAAAACACAAAAACCAAGTTTAGAATCCGAAGCTTCAAAACACTCCCTTGGTCTGTTCCGAAGCAGGTGAAGCACACGAGCCTCCCCTACACAGCCTACCGGATTCCTGGGCCCTTCAGTCAAGAGGCCTATCAGAGAACTCCCTCCATCCCTCAACCACACTCCACCACACTCCACCACACTCCATCTTAGCCACATTCTTCTCTTCTAAGTGATTATTCCCTTTGTTTGGTGAGTGATCAAACCTTTGTGTGTGGGTCTCTCTCTCTCTCTCTCTCTCTCTCTCTCTCTCTCTCTCTCTCTCTCTCTCTCTCTCTCTCTCTCTCTCTCTCTCTCTCTCTCTCTCTCTCTCTCTATAGCTATTCCTTTTTCTATTTTACAGATTTTTTTTTCTCGTCTTTCTTCCCTCTTTCTTAAATTCTTTCTTCCTTCCTCCTTCCCCTTCTGCATTGTTCCACTTGTCTCTTCTTTTTATCTCTTTCTCCCCTTTGCCTTCCCTTATTTCCTCTTTCCCTCCCTTCTTCCTTCCCTTCCTTTTCATTTCTATTCTTTCCTCTTTTCTCCTTTTTTCTCCTCCTTATCTCTTCACTTTTCCTATTCCTGATCCTTAACTTCCACTTATTTTTTCTCTTGTTTTTTTCCTCTTTTTTCCATATTTTTTTTATTATCTGTGGTCTCATTTAAAGTTTTTTTCTTACCATTTACGTTTGTTTTCCTCTCTCATTCGTGTTCTTAACCTTTTTCTTTGTTTCTCTCTTCTTTCTCCTCCTCCTCCTCTTCTTTCTCCTCCTCTTCTTCCTCCACGTAATCTTCCTGTCGAAGCGAACCATCTTGTTTAAACTTCTATTTTCTTCATCATCAAAAGATCTGCTAGTGTTTGTTTTCCTTTGTATTCCTCCTCCTCCTCCTCCTCCTCCTCCTCCTCCTCCTCCTCCTCCTCCTCCTCCTCCTCCTCGCCATAAGCAGAGGTGAAAAATCAATATGCGTTTCCTTAGGTGTCTTTCATTTTGCATAATAAGCAGGGCATTATGTCAGTGTGTGTGTGTGTGTGTGTGTGTGTGTGTGTGTGTGTGTGTGTGTGTGTGTGTGTGTGTCGTTGGAGGAGAGGAGGGAATTACTTGTTTCTAGTTTGATATTTATTGTTTTATGTTTGTTTGTTTGTTTTTCTTTGTTATTCATGTTTTGTTCTTGTTTGTCCCCCCCTCTCTCTCTCTCTCTCTCTCTCTCTCTCTCTCTCTCTCTCTCTCTCTCTCTCTCTCTCTCTCTCTCTCTCTCTCTCTCTCTCTCTCTCTCTCTCTCTCTCTCTCTCTCTCTCTCTCTCTCTCTCTCTCTCTCTCTCTCTCTCTCTCTCTCTCACATCTCATTCTTCCTCACCAACCCACACACACACACACACACACACACACACACACACACACACACACACACACACACACACACACACACACACACACACACACACACACACGTACCCAGCTCGCTAACAGTCACTAAAGCAACATCAAAGTGCTGACATCTTTTCTTTCCTCTCTGCCAGGTGTTGAAGTTACCTGGATATTGCAGGAAATGTGCCTTGTAATCAGAAGCAGAGGCAACAACACTGTCTATCCTTGTATATATAAATTTTTTTCCTTACTCTTTGTTAATGTGTTTTTTTCTTTTTGATCGTTTTATTAAGTGTTTCGTTCTGTTTTGTGGTGTTATTTGCATTTGATTTTTGGTTTGTTTATTTCTTTTATATGTTTTCTATGTGTGCTTGTGTTGCCTATTTATATTTTACTCGTTTATTTATTTATTTTTTTTAATCGTTCGCTAAAGTGCTTTGTGTTCTTTGATAGCTACTTGTGTTTCTTTTAAGTGTTTATATATGTTTTTTTTTATTTGTATTTTATTTTTCTTCTTTAATTAGCCTTTTCTGTAATTTCATCTATATCATTTTTATTTTTGCTTTATTTTTTGTTCTTTCAGCTTTTCATTATTTTCTTTGCACAGAAAACGTTATTTTTCTTTAGTTTTATGAATAGTTAAGTTGTTTTCTTTCATTTCTGATGTTCTCTTCATTTTAATTTCCTCTTATCCTCTCTTTTCCCTTTATACACTTTAATATCCTCTTTCCTCATCGTCTGAAAGGCTAACTTCCTCCATTTTTTCCCCCTTTTCCATGCTTTTTAATTTCCCCTTCGTGTTGAATAGTTAACTTTCTCCTTTTTCTCCGTTTCAAGCTTTTAATTTCATCTTTCCACTTCCTCTTCGTTTTGAATGGCGGACAGTCTTCTTTTTCCCTATTACTCTTTTAATTTCATCTCTCGCTTTCCTTTTTTTTTTCCCTTCCATGATGTTGTACCTATTACTGACTTCCTGATTTGTCTAAACCTATATTTTTTTTTTTACTTTTTTTTTTTTGTTTCATGTTGGTTTTGTTGTTCCCTTCCGTTCTCCCGGGTCTTTTATTTTTTTTTGTGCCTATTTCCTTTTTTTTTATTTAATTTAGTTTTCGTTTCTCCCTTTTAGTTCTTCCCTGTTATTTTTTCTATTTTTTTACTCGTTTCTTTTTTTTCTTGTCTTTCTTGGTGTTCTGTGTATTGTTCTCTATTATTATCATTGCCATTCACGTTCCCATCTTCCTTTAATTAGTCTACGTTTTTATTTAATTATGTTCTGGCAGCTTCTATCTTTTTTTTCGTGGTTCTCTGGGAATATTTTTTTTATTTAATTGTTTTAACTTTTACCTTATTCCTCAAAGTTGTTTTCAAATATCTACCTTTTATTTATTTATTATTTTTTTCAACTCACGTGTGCTTCTTCCTTTTAATTTCTGAGGTTTTTCTCTTCTGTTTATCATTTTCGTCTCTTTCTCTTCCCTTTCTTTTGTTTCTGCTTCCTTTTTCCTTCCCATTCCCTTCTTTTTTTATTTTCTTGTGATTTTTCTTGATTTCTTACATTCTTTTTCTTCTCCTCCTCTTGTTACTTCATCCCAGTTTCCTCTTTCTCTTCTTTATCCTATACTCCACCTACACCTTCTTGTCTATGCCCTGTTCCGTCTCCTCTTCTTCATTTCCTCCTCTTCATGCTCTCTTCCACCTCTTCTTCCTCTTCTTTATTAAGTAATTATTTCTTGTTCACCTTATTTTTGTCCCTTCGCTCCTCCTCCTCCTCCTCCTCCTCCTCCTCCTCCTCCTCCTCCTCCTCCTCCTCCTCCTCCTCCTCCTCCTCTTCATTGCCCCAAGTACTTCTATGAATCATTATCTCCCTTCGCAAAAATGTTTTACCCCAGGAAGGAAGGAACAAAGAGAGAAGAAGGGAAACAAAAGAATAAGAAGAAAAGGTCAGAAAAATTACCCAGAACATCTCATTGGGAGGGAAAAGTTGTAATATATTTTCCCTCCCTTGCCATTGTGTCTATTTTCGTGTAGGAGAAACAAAAGGAAATAAAATAAGAGGAAAAAAGAAAAAGGAAAAAAAGAAAAAAGTTAGTGTTTTCTGTTGTTGTTGTTGTTGTTGTTGTTGTTGTTGTTGTTTTAATTTATATGCCTGAAATGTGTCTCACTTTCCTTTGTTGCTCTTCTGGT
>NC_087172.1:1932500-1935000 GCF_035594125.1 Scylla paramamosain | reverse complement strand
TCAAAATTAGGAGACATAACATTACTTTCACCTCGTTTCCGTCAACATTTGTCACTTACGAAATGTGCACTTTTGAATTGCTACTCTTTTCTATTGATAGTTTTACCTTTTTTTTTTTACTTATACTTTCACTTATTATACATTACTTCATATTTTTTTCCACTTGTTTTAATCACGTATATTTGTCTTATTCGTTGTCCGTTTATGGTTTCTTTGCTATTTTTTATTTTAGAGACTTGCATTATGAAGGTCGTAGAAGGTGGAAGGCTGTTCTATAAAATTTATGTATAAAAAGAGAGGTTTTCATATTTTTTTTTAAGATTTTACCGCCCTGAGTTTTGTTATTGTATTTTCTTGTGTGTTTAATTTATCCCGCGTAGTTTTTGGGAGGAAGGAAGTAAAAAAAGGGAAATACAATGTTAGGTGAAAGGTTGATTATGTAAATATTATATGTAAAACACTTCTTTTTCGACTTTATTTATTTTTTATTTATTTATTTATTTATTTTTTTTTTTGTGATTACTTTCTCTTATTCTCATCCCCTTTTTTGTAAGTTCCATGCTTGTAATTTGTCTTTTTCTTCCTCTTCTATCTTCTTGTTCTTCATGTTTTTATTCGTGTTCTTGTTTTGTTATTGTTTTCCTTGTTCGTGTTCTTTTTGTTCTTGTTGTTATTTATGTTCGTTTCCTTGTTCTTGTTCCTGTTCTTGTCTTTTCTGTACTTGTTCTTTTGTCCTTATTTTTATTGTTGTTGTTGTTGTTGTTGTTGTTGTTGTTGTTGTTGTTGTTCTCCACTTTTTCTAATGCTTCCCTAATAAGTCTCCTTTTTAGACCAAACATCATTATTTTATCACATACTTGTATAAGAGGCAAGAGATATGGTATCGTTTGTTCTTTCTTTTGTGTTCCTCCTCCTCCTCCTCCTCCTCCTCCTCCTCCTCCTCCTCCAATAAGCTCGTCGGGACTGTTTATTCACCTCGAGTGGCAGTCATTATTACTCGTCCTACTTCTCCACCCTTCCCTCCCTCCTCCTCCTCCTCCTCCTCCTCCTCCTCCTCCTCCTCCTCCTCCTCCTCCTCCTCCTCCTCCTCCTACTTTTTTTACTTCACCATTCCTCTTCTCTCCATCCGGTTTTCCTTGTGTTATTTTTTTTATTATCTCTTCTTCATTTCGTAATCTCTCTAACCCTTTCCTTCTTTCTCTCTTTCTCTTTCTTCTCTTCGTCGTTTTCCTCCATTCCTGTTCTCTCTTATTTTTTCTTTTTGTCTTCTGTGTTTTTTTTTTTACTTCATTTTTTTCCCTCTGCCATTCCTCTTCATTCTCTCCCCTTTCTCTTATCGTCCCTTATCGTTCTCTTCCGTTCGTTCTCTCTTTATTTTTTCATTTGTTTCTCTCTCCACTATCTCATCCTCCCTCTCTCCCTTCCTTCCCCCTCTCTTCCTCTTTTTTTCCTTTATTTTTCTTTCTTATTTTTTTTATCTTATTCTCCCTTTCTTTTAATAATTCTTCCATCCTCTCCCTCGTTCCCTTCCTTTTCTCATTTTACTCTCCCTCTTCCTCTTTTCTTTATTTTCCTCTATCCTTCAACCATTCTTTTCTATCTTCTTTTCTTTATTATTTTCCCTTCCTTTCTCGTTTCCCTTTTTCCCTGTATTTTATTCATCTCTATGTTTCCTTTATCACTTTCTCTCCCGCTCCTCCTCCTCCTCCTCCTCCTCCTCCTCCTCCTCCTCCTCCTTCGTCTGTCTCTAAGGCATGGAAAAAGCCGTTGGTTACCTCCAGGAAGGATTCTCTCTCTCTCTCTCTCTCTCTCTCTCTCTCTCTCTCTCTCTCTCTCTCTCTCTCTCTCTCTCTCTCTCTCTCTCTCTCTCTCTCTCTCTCTCTCTCTCTCTCTGGTGTTGTTGAGAAATGATAGTTCAGTGTGTTTCTTGCGCGTTTCTCTCTCTCTCTCTCTCTCTCTCTCTCTCTCTCTCTCTCTCTCTCTCTCTCTCTCTCTCTCTCTCTCTCTCTCTCTCTCTTTTGCTTAATTGTCTTCAGTGATTACAGTTTATCAAGTTACTTCTTTTATTTCTTTTCTTTTATTTACTTTTGATAAATATAAATCCATCCTTTATTTGCTTTTCTCTTTCTCCTTATTCTGTCTTTAATTTTTCTTCCTTCCCCTTTTCCCTCTTCTTATGTCCTCTTATCCTCCCCCTTATTTATCCTTCTCTTCCATTCCTCCTCCTCCTCTTATCGGTTCTCTCCAATTCTCCATTCTCCTTTCGTACTTCACTCTGCTTCACTCTTAACCTTCCTTAACATCGACGCTCTTCCCTCTCTCTCTCTCTCTCTCTCTCTCTCTCTCTCTCTCTCTCTCTCTCTCTCTCTCTCTCTTCCCTCTCAATCAGTCTTGTAAGTCTTTCAAATCCTCTATCAAGAAAAATGTCCCTGCGGTTCTAATCTTTTCCTCTATCCTTCAAATCGTAGAGTGATTTTTTCCCCCTCTTTCCTCCTCCCTT
>NC_087172.1:1912500-1930000 GCF_035594125.1 Scylla paramamosain | reverse complement strand
AGTAGATCAGAGAACTTCTTACTTAAGGCAAACGTTAATTGCCGTGGAAGTGAATACTGTTGAAGAAGGCAGTAGAACCAGACCATAACTTAACCTAACTCAACCCAACCTTACTTAACCCAACCCAACCCAACCCAACCCAACCTTACCTAACCCAACCCAACCATCACCATTACCAGAACCAGCAGATCACAGCACTAATGATTAAGGAAAACACTAATAACAATAGAAATTAGTGAATTGTGTTTCTCGGCTGTATCTTAAAGCGAAGCGGTCCACTCAGGTCATAATTCTCGCCAGGAGTTACTTTAAAATAGAAGGTTTGAAGCGAGGACACGCAGAGGACGTCATTTCAGGGTCACGCACGAAGGTCAGGTTGTGTCTGCAGACCCATTAGCGTTCTTCTTTAATTAAATCTCCGGTAATTAGCATTTTTATAACTTTGCAGAGTAATTAGCGTCAGAGTGGTGTGGGAGCGTGGCGGGGTACAGAAGGAGAGGGTCAGGGCGGTCAGTGGGCTCGCCTCATTGTTAAGGGCATTCTTTCAAATCCTTCCCTCATCTTGCCCTTGTCTTCCAACACTCCTAAAAAAAATTAAAAAGATAAGCGTTTTTTAAACTCGATTATCTTCTCTTAAATACCCAAATAATGCATAGTGTATAGAGAGGAAGCAAAACCAGCAACAAAAGCCATTATCCAGTATATAGCGATTAACATAGAAAACGTGAACTAGGTCAGGAAGGAGACGAGAAAAACGGGAAGAGGGAGAGAAAGATGAGGAAGGGTGTTGAGCAAGAGGACTGCCTGAAGTGAATGGACTGAATGAGGAACTGTGAAGGAAAGAAGGAACTGAGGAGGAAGAAAAGAAAGTGGAGACGTGGAAGGGGAAGGAAAAGGAGGAGAAGAGTAAAGAACAGTTTAAAGGGAAAAGAGGAGGAAGAGAGAAGGAAAATAAAGGAGAAACCACGAAAGGATAAATGAGAAGGAGGCGGAAAAAGAAAAAAAAGTAAGGAAAAAGGAAAAGGAAGAAAAGAAAAAGTTTGAGGAAAAGAAAAAGGAGGAGGAAAGGAGAAAAAAAATAAAGGGAAAGAGGAAGATGAGGAAAAGCTAAGGAAAAGGGAGAAGATGGAAGAGTAGGAAAAAAAGTGTAAGGAAAAGAAAGAAGAACAAGAATCAGAAGGAACCATGAAGGGAAAAGTGAACAAGAAGCGAAAGAGAAGAAAGAAAGAAGCGAAATAGCGTAAGGAAAAGAAAGAAAGGAAGGAGGAGGAGGAAGAGGAAGTAGCCAGTTTAGGAAGGGAGAGAAGCAAAGGGAGAGGGGGAGAAGCAAAGAGAGAGGGAGAGAGAGGCAAAGAGAGAGGGAGAGAGGCAAAGACCTTACTAGTTTGCCTTCAGCTCGACTCAATGCTCTCCTTCATGTTCCCGCCACGCCGAGAGAGAGAGAGAGAGAGAGAGAGAGAGAGAGAGAGAGAGAGAGAGAGAGAGAGGAGAGAGAGAGAGAGAGAGAGAGACTAATGCAAACTTCCGATAAAGCTCTGCAGTGTTTCCTTTGTGGGTTTATTATTTTCATTTATTTTCTTTCTTGTTTTGTTCATCTGTGTTTGTTTCTTTTATTACTTTTTCTTATTAGTTTTTTCCTCTCATTCCTCCTCCATCACCTGGGTCTTTTTCCTCCCCTTTCTCTTCCTCCTCCTATTGCAATTCAGGAAGGTATACTATTTTTTTTATTTTCTTTCCTTTCCGACTCCTCTTTCTCCCTCCCTCCCTTTCCTCCTACTCTTCCTTTCTCCTTTCCTTTACCTCCCTCTCACATCAGTCTTCTCTGCCTTTTTCCTCTTACTCTCCCTCACTCCTTCCCTTTCTTTACCTCCATATTCTCTCTCTTTCATATTACTCTCTCTCTCCCTCTCTCTCCATTCCTATTTCTTCTTCCTCTTCCCCTGTTTCTTTCCCTCCTTTTTCTCCGTCTTTATCCCAACAACCATTTCTCTTCTTTTCCTCCTCTCCTTCCTCCTCCCTCGCCAATAACTTCCTCTCCCTTTCCTCCTCTTTCCTCCCTCCCTTTGCCTTCTCTGTCTCCCTTTCCTTTTCCCTCTACCTCTCTCTCCCCCCCTCCTAGCCTCTCTCCTAGCCTGTTTTCAAGAGCTGATTGACTTAAGAATAATGAGATCGGACGGGGAACTTAACTAACTAATGTCGCGTCTCTTGCTTCATAATAGCACTGGGGGGAGGTGATCATAGTCAGGTGTGTGGTAGCAGGTGTGTGGCAGTAGTAAAGGCACACCTGTCACTCTTGCTGGCTCCTGTCATTCCTATCTACCTGTCTACTGCTTTGTTTGTCACTTTGTGTTGTTGTGTGTGTGTGTGTGTGTGTGTGTGTGTGTGTGTGTGTGTGTGTGTGTGTGTGTGTGTGTGTGTGTGTGTGTGTGTGTGTGTGTGTTTGCTGCTTTTTCATGTTGTCTTTGCTTGGTTTTGTTGAGTTTTCGGGCTTACCTACGTGAAAGGGGAAGAGGAGGAAGAGAAGAATAAAGAGTAGCAGGAGGAGGAGAAAGAAGAGGAGGAGTTGTGTCTATTTATCTCTCTGTTTACCTGTTTACTCTTTCGTCATCTACCTGTCTGTTTACCTGTCTACTCTTTCGTCCTTTAGCTGTTCGTATTTTACCTGGATACTGTTGTCTTCCATATCTACTTAATTATCTTATCCATGTCTTCCCTCAGTTTCTTTTATTTTAGTCCAAGCCATGTTTGTTTCTGTAATATATTCGCTACATCACTTTCTGTCTTGTGATATACGTAGCTTCACCTGCCTTAATTAATCCTTTCACTACTAGGCATTTTTTTTTCCTATAATTTCTTACAGCTTTTCACACACTTATTCTTATGCTAAACTAACTTAAATATTCCCATAACCTAGAAAATGAGGGATTAATCTTTTATTCTCTATTTAATTTATCTATCCAAAGTTTATTTTCACACTGCTCTAAATGTTACGAAAATATGACCACAGCACTAAAAAAGGGTTAAAACACACACTCTGATTCTCTACGCAATACTACCACTACTGAACTTCACATCACGAGAAACACACCATCCCACACTCACATCTAAGCCTCCCAGTCACCAAGACACCGCGTCCCTCTCCCGTGAAGCACCAAGCAGCCTTCACGCCTCCCCATCCAGGTGCAAATCCCGCGAGTCTCTACCTGAGGATCTGCGGCATCATCACCTGTGTCTGTGCTGAGTTGTGTTGACGAGGCGCGGCTGAGTGCTGGCCTGGGGTGTTGCCAATGCTGGGCTGTGAGGGAGAGGTCAAGGAGAAGTGTTGTGAGGATATACACGAGTTGTGGAGGAACTGAGGGCTACAGAAGGAGGTCAAGGAGGAGGTCAAAATAGAGGAGGAGGTATTGCTGATAGGGATAGATAATAGGGGATGTGAAGAAAAATAGGAACTGGTTGATTTTGAAGCGCTGGAGCAACAGAAAGAGGTCAAGGAAGAGGAGGAAGAAGAAGAGGTCAAGGAGAGGTGCTGTTGGGAGTGATATATAGTAAGGAATATGAAAGAATTTGGGACGAAACACAAGGATAAAAAAGAGATGGATTGGAAGACGAATGAAAATGAATACGTGAGGTTTGAATATACATACAGTGGAACACCTGATCACACCAAGACCTGATTTTGTAAGGGATGACGGCACCCTATGTATACCAAATCACGAACTTCGAATTTACCTCTTAAACTCAAATGCAGCGTGCGTGCAACTAAGATAACCAAGAGAAAGGGTCTATTACTGCAAACATCCTTACCACACGAAGGCCACCAAGACTCGATATGACTGTCACGAAGGGGAACTGTAAGAAAAGGAAAAAGACATAAAAATACTGGAGAAAAGGACGGAAACTGCGGAAAAAAAAAAATTAAGTGCTACCCATGTCAGTTCTGTCCGATGCCTGTTCTGGCCCTGACGCAAAGCCACGCCAGGGGATGTTATTACGGGAATTGAGTGCACGCAAAGGGTCTTAAGCCACTTGTCCTGGTGCTGAAATAGACTTCTTGGGTGGTGAGGGCATGGTGGAGGGTGTTCAACTGTTGGGTGTCTTGTGTTTTTTTCGTTTTGGGGTTTGAGTGGTTGTGGTGGTGGTGGTGGTGATGGTTATAGAAGTAGTAGCAGTGGTGGTGGTGGTAGTGATGGTAGTAGAAGACGCTGCTTTCTATTACTACTACTACTACTACTACTGGTAATAGTATGACAACAACAACAACAACAACAACAACAACAACAACAACAACAACAACAACAACAACAACTACTACTACTACTACTACTACTATTACTACTACTACCACCACCACCTCACCCAGTACAATACAATCACCTGTCCCCCTTCGCCTCATTTCTCACACCACGCCACCTTTCTTCGCCGCGTCGTAATTCGCGCATTGTTATTATTGTGAGTTTGGGTGATGAGGGGGGGGTGAGGAAAACACTCGTGATTGCTGCTGATTTATGGCGAAACGTGAGAGGAGTGAAAGGGAGAGAGAGAGAGAGAGAGAGAGAGAGAGAGAGAGAGAGAGAGAGAGAGAGAGAGAGAGAGAGAGAGAGAGAGAGTAACAGGGAGATACAAAGACAGATAGATAGACAGACAGATAGATAAACAAAAGACAAACAGACGCAATTAGACGGAAAACATAAGACAGACAGGCAAAACAAAACCGATAAACAAGCAAACAAACGGAAAGACAAAGATAAAACGAATATAAAGAAACAGTGAAAAATGAAACAAAGACAGAATCACGCAAAAAAAAAAAAAACAGACACACGGACACTTTCAGATACTGACGCAAGCAGAGAAGGAAGAGAGAGACAGACATTGAAGAGGAAAAAAAAAAAAGGGAAAAAATGGAAAGGAAGGAAATCAGCAATAGGAGCAATGAAAAGTTAAGACAGTGATGGACGTGGAAAGGAAAGGAAGGGAGAAGTGGAAGAAGAAGAGAAGAGAACGAGAAAAAAGGAAATAAATGTAAAAGATAGGAAGGGGGTGATTGTAGGAAGAGGAAAGATGATAAAGACTGAAGAGAAAGAGGTGTATGAGAATAATGAACACACACACACACACACACACACAGACAGACACACAAAGGTAATTGGACATTGGATATTGAATTACATGGAGACATTTTTCGGGTATGTGTGTAGTGTAATTAAGGTTATTACACACCTGAGGGGAGCTGGTCAGGTGATGTACAGGTGAAGTGGCTGACCGGTGAGGTGTAGTAGTAGTAGTAACAGTAACAACAAAAACAACAACAACAACAACAACAGCAACAGTAACAATTATAATAGTAATAATCGACAACACATCTAATTTTTTTTTCGTTTTTCCGGATTTGGGAAAGCCAACGTGAAAAGTAAATATTTTGTCATCTAACTTCCTACATTATTATTTTTTTCCTGAAACTCGAAAATATGTAGTGTTTTGTAACCCATAAAACACACACACACACACACACACACACACACACACACACACACACACACACACACACACACACACACACACACACACACACACACACACACACACACACCCGTCTTTCCCCCAGGTGTGCGTGTGTGTCATTTGATGCTAATAAGGAACACACGCAGGGTACATCATGATTGGACGCCCACTTTTTTTTTTTACCTCGTCCTCAAAATAAAAAGGAAAAATGAAAAGAAAAAAACTATTCTATTCTTTCCTCGTTATCTAATATGGCCGTCACTCTTGTGTAGGAATTAGGAGAGAGAGATGTGTGTGTGTGTGTGTGTGTGTGTCTTCTTATTCCCTTTTATTTCATTGTATTTATTTTTTTTCGTCTTTTTTTCGTGGTGTTTTTATTATTCTTTTTTATTTACTATTTTATTGCTTTATTGTGTTCATTTATTATTTTCATTGTGTTTATTTCATTGTGTCTCTTATTTCATGGTACATTTCATTTTGTATTTTCTTGTTTTGTATTTTCATATTCTGCTTTATCTCTATTTGTTTTTTGTTTATTTGCTTTGTTTTTCTTTGTATTTTTTTTTTCGTTACTTTGCTAAGGTTCAGTAATCATGGTGGATGTTTTGTTGCATTTTATTGTTATTATTATTTTTTTTATTGTTGTGTATTTGTATTTTCTTATTTTATTTTATCTTGTTATAATTATTTTACGTCTTTTTATCTTTTTTTTCGTGGTCTTTATTAAATTGACGTTCTTTATTTCAGAGATTACGGTAAGGTATTTGATTTGATTTGACTTCATTTTGTTTTTCAGCATATCTGTTTATCTTCTTTTCTTGAAGTTTTTATTTTTTTTGTATTTTTTTGTATTTATTTATTTATTTATTTTTTTTATTTGTTCTTATGGGTTTTGATGTTAAGTGTGTCATCTCAATGTTAACTGGTGAAAGGAATGGAGGAACTGAATGAGGGAATGAAGGCACTGGTTGAGTCTTGCAGTATTACGATCCACAGGAAAGGAATGAAAGTTAAACGCCTGTCTGTGTCTTTATTAATTTCTCTTCCTCTTCAAATTTCATAAATCAAAAAAAATATCAACTTTTTTTTCATTTGTCATTCATCTTTCTCGTTACTTTTATGTTTTCTATTACTGAATGTTTTTTTTCTATTATTGTTTTCTCTTGTGATTCATAAAGTATGTTAATTCAATTCATCCTTCTTTGTTCCCTTCACTCTTCCTCTTTCTAGCCCTCTTTTTTCTCTCATTTTGATTAATTTTCTGTGATATGTGTAAAGAAAGGAAGCTTCACGTCAATGCTTCTCGTGCTTCGTAAGTTGAGAAAGTAATATTCTTGTGGAAACGAGCGAATCTTTTCCTTGTCACCTTCACATTACCTGGTTTTTTGCCTCAATTTGGGAGACATTTTGCTTTTGTGTTTTCTCTTTTCATAGTTAATCTCGTTTGCATAACTTCTGCTTCTCTTGTGCTGCTGCTTCTGGTTCTCTTCCTCTCTATTCTCTCTTTCCTTTTTTTTTCTCTCATTTTCTCCCTTTTTGGTCTGACAGCGTGTTTTCCTTCCTTCCATTTTCATCTGCTCTTTTCATAGTTAATCTCTTTTGCATAACTTCTGCTCCTCTTGCTCCTTCTCTTCCTTCTCCTGTTAGTCGTTTTTTTCCCCTCTCTTTATTTTTATTCCTTTGTTCTCACAGGTTATTCTTATTCTATTTTAAACGCTTTTGTGATTTTTTCTTGCTCCTTTCTTCCACTTTCTACTTCTTCTGTTCTTTCTTTTTTCTTTTTTTACTTTCTACTCTTTTTCTCTTAACACGCATCAACCCTGTTCTATATTCCTAGTTGTTTCCTCTCATTCTCCCTCCCTCTCCCATTTTTCGTGTTTATTTTCTACTTCCCTCCTTTTTTTCACTCCCTTTCTTTAGCCCGCGTCATTCTTGTTCTTCATTTCTCGTTACCTTCCCTCCTTTTCCTCTCCTCTTTCCTCTATTTCTTCTTTACTTTCTACTTCCTCCTTTTTTTTTTCTTTCTGTGTAACCCGCATCATTCCTCGTTACCTCTCCTCCTCCTTCCCTCTTCCTTCTTTAATTAGTTTTCTCCTGCATACCCTAAATCTTTCACTGTATTCCCTTCCCTCACCTGTCCATCTGTCCATCTCACCTGTCCGTTATGTTCCTGTCTCATTTTTCTTCACCTCTCTCTCTCTCTCTCTCTCTCTCTCTCTCTCTCTCTCTCTCTCTCTCTCTCTCTCTCTCTCTCTCTCTCTCTCTCTCTCTCTCTCTCTCTCTCTCTCTCTCGTTTTTGTATCTGCATTTATTTTTACTTATCATTCCTTGTCTGTTATTCGTCTCTCTTATTTCAACTTTTTTTTTTTGTACTTTATTCTTAGTTTCAAAAAAAGGAGGTTATTGTTGGCTTAAGGAGGCTTGATTATTATATTTCTTTGTTTATAATTTTAATGCTCTTTTTTTTTTTTTTTTTTTCATTGTGGCAAAATAAAGGGGGAATTTAATTGGGTGGAAAAAAATCCTCTTATTATTCATCTTTTATCCTGTGTTTCCGTGATATTATTTTTTTATTCTTTCCATGTATTCCTAACATCTTTGACGTGTGTGGCTTCTTCTCAAGGTCATTATAAGGTCTTGTGTAAATGTGTTATAGTTTCGAAAGACAAAACTCACAAGAAAGAAAGGGATAGTATTTATTTATTTTTATTTTTTTTATGTAATGGAAAAACGGATCAAAAAATATTAAAAAAGACGAAAAAAAACTCACCTAAAATACTATTCCCAATAAAAAGAAAAAACAAAAGATGCGAAAAAAAAACAGTTTATTATAATACGTATTTAATTCTTGGTTACTTAAATTACTGAGGGTTACGCAAAACACAAATAAATCAATGAATAAATAAACGCCATGAGAAGGAAAGGAATTTATCATGTGCCAAAAAATAACTGAATAAATTAAAAAGGACAAGACTGTTTTACGATATTCAGTAATTCAGGGGATAGCAATAGAAGCTGAATTCTTTGTGTGTGTGGATGACAGATCTCTTGGTACAGGTAATAGCCAGACTGTACAGAATAGAATGTAGTTAGGCAGGGAATCTAGGAGGGAGAGTGAGAGAATAAATGAGTGAGTGAGAGGATGAAATTGAAAGCGAAACGTGGCAAGGAGTAAAGTGATGCAACGTGCAGCTGAAATACACACTGGGTCTTGCTGGTGATGAGAGGAGCGGGGCAGTGGTGGTGGTGGTAGTGGTGGTGAGAGGAGCTGCATTGTGAGGGGCCAGTGGTGGTGGTGGTGGTGGTGGCGGTGGTGGTGATGGTGGAATTTAAAGTGATTCTGTTTAGCTATTGATACAAGCGGAGAGAAAAGTGAAACAAAGGGTGAGAGAGAGAGAGAGAGAGAGAGAGAGAGAGAGAGAGAGAGAGAGAGAGAGAGAGAGAGAGAGAGAGAGAGAGAGAGAGAGAGAGAGAGAGAATAAAGATCAGGAGGCTTTGAGGACACTAGGAGAGATGATGATGTTTGTAGAGGTAATAATGATGGTGTAGGAGAGTGTTGATGTGCCACACCCCTGCTTGGCGCTGTTTGCCTGTACCCTCAAGGTCAGGAAGGGCTGTAAGTGTGTCGGAAACTCAACAAGGGCGACCATTTACTGGCGTGAGAGGTTCATAGGGAGCGAGGAAGTGGTGGAGTGAATTACTTTGAGAAACTGCCACTGTTTGATATAAATGATATAAATTAGGGAGTTTATATTTATTTATTTATTTAATTTATTTATTGGTAAAGAGGATACGAGTCTCGGTCAATAAAAAAAAATAGGGAAAAATAACAGTTCTTATAGAGAAGCCAAAATGATTTAGGAGTGTGGTCATTAAGAAAAGAAAGATGATTAGAAAAAAAATATTTAAATTTGTAGGAAAAATTAAAGTTTGAGAGAAAAATAGTAATTAGGATTGATAGAGAGAGAGAGAGAGAGAGAGAGAGAGAGAGAGAGAGAGAGAGAGAGAGAGAGAGAGAGAGAGAGAGAGCATATCAGAAAGTGCTTAAGTAGCATGAACATTAAGAAAAGAAAGGAGATGGTAATTAGAAGAATGTGTAAATATGTAGGAGAAATTGAAAGTTTGAGAGAAAAATTAGTGGCTGGTACTGGTGAAGAGTGCTAAGTGGTGCGGTCATTAAGAAAAGAAGGGAAACGATAATTAGAAAAAATGTATATATATATATTTCTGGGAGAGAATGAAAGTTTGAGAGAAAAGTAAGTAGCAGGAGGTGAAACAACCTAAAAAAATGGAGATAATGAATAAAACTGCATAAGTAGCACAAAATAGAGACATGAAAGAGGACCAAGAAGGAAAAGAACATCGATGGTAAGGAATCTCAGGAAAGGGAAAATATTTATAGCAGACTTGAAAGGGAAAGGAAGAGGTGGTGTTGAGGAAAGTTTGAGTCTGAGTTGTAAGCAGTGCGGGGTTCAGAGGTGTGTATGGGACAGAAGGAAATGGAGCGTGGCGGCTGTGTGGGGAACGAGGCGCCTCTGATATGTGAAACCTGTGCTGGCTTTGAAACACTGAATATTTCCCTTTCAGAAAAATGTTGCGTGTTTGAAATTAATAGAAAGAGATGCATTAGTATGGAAAAGTAAGTTAAAAGTATATAAATGTGTAATTTTTAAAACATATCAATGAAATATAAGTAAAATGAAATAGAAATGCGTCAATTTTTTTTAACTAAAGAACGTAAAATAAAGATAAATAAAAAAAAGTGCTATCTCAAAATGTTAACTTATAAATGAAAATTATACGAAAACACATAAAACACATTAATATTTTAATTCAAGAATGAACGAAAATATGTGCAATTACCAGAATTTTAAATACACCAAGACCATCACGAGGAACTGATGGTGTAGTGGATGCAATTGGTGGGTGTAGTAGCTCTCATGGTTTTATTTATTTATTTACTCTTTTTCTTTTTATTTTGTATGAAGCAGTTGATACAATATGCATTCCTAGTTTATCCAATTACATATAAAATGTTAATGCTCGCAATACTATATTTAATCATTCACCAGTCTCTTTTTTATCGATGTATTTATTAATTTACGTATACATGTTTTAAATTCAATCATCCAGTAACATACACACAGGCGATATTCCATTAATTTATGTACAATGAACACCACCATAAGAAGAGAGATAAGGTGTGTGTGTGTGTGTGTGTGTGTGTGTGTGTGTGTGTGTGTTTTATGCCCATTTATCTTTTTCTGTCCTTCGTATCTTTTATTGTTTGGCGTCTGTCAGTCAGTCGCTGCTCCTCGTTTGTCTGTGTCTGTCTGTCTGTCTGTCTGTCTGTCTGCCTGTCTTGTTTTGTTTATAGCTTTCTCTGTCTCCGTGTTTCTACTTTCTCTCGTCTCTCGATTTTTCTTCTTTTCTCACCATCATCCATCTATCTTACTTCCTCCTTCGCTCTATTACTTCCATTTTTCTCCTTTACTCGTAGGTTTATTTCTATTTTATGTTTTGTTAGTTTTCTTTTTTTTTTTTTTTTTTAAAGTTTATGGCCCGTGTGTTGCTCTCATCTCTCTCTCTCCTCTCTCTCTCTCTCTCTCTCTCTCTCTCTCTCTCTCTCTCTCTCTCTCTCTCTCTCTCTCTCTCCTCTCTCTCTCTCTCTCGTGTGCAGGAAATATCTCTATTTTCTTTTCTCCTCATGATGTTTGTCTTACTTTTTATTTTTATTACAGCTGTCTTCCTTCCATTCCTCCTCCTCCTCCTCCTCCTCCTCCTCCTCCTCCTCCTCCTCCTCCTCCTCCTCTTACTCAGCCTTCTCTGTTTTCGTTAGTCTTCTTCTGTCTCTTCCTTTTACTCCTTCAATTCTTCCTCCTCCTGATCCTCTTCCTCCTCCTCCTCCTTCGCTTCCTTTACCTCTTCTCATCCTCTCTTTCCTTTTCCCTCCTTTCTTGAAAATTTTGTCTTCCCTTTCATGTTTCTTTCATCCTCCTCTTCCCTCTCACTTCCTGTTTTATTCATTTCATGCATAAAGTAAGTTTTTTTCAGGTTTTTTTTTCAGTATAAGTTTGTTTCGTCTAATTTTTTTTTTCACTGTTTCATTCTTAATTTTTTTTTTATTAATTCTTGTTTTTTTATTCTCTTATTTGATTCTTTTTTTTCATTTCGTGTTTTTTTTTTCCCATTCTCCTCCAATTCCACTTTCCTGTAATTTAATTTCCCCCCATTTTTTTTTTTTTTTGTCTCATCTGCTAAATTCTTTTCACTCTTCTCCAATTTAATTTTCCTCCTATCTTTAACTCGTCCATGCTTTTTTTTTCCCTCTCCTCCAATTAGATTCCCCCTCTTTCTTTTACCTTGTTATGTTAAATTCTTTTCATTCTCTATTTTTTATTTATTTTTCCGTGCACGTAGGTTAAATTCCTTTCATTCTCTACTCTATTTCTTTGTTTCGTTTACACTTGTTAATTCATTCTCTTTCAGTTTTTTTTTTCATTCTTTTTTGTTTCGTCTATTAAGATCTTTTCACTCTCCCCCAATTCCGTATTCATCGCGTTTTCTGTCTCTGGTGGAAGTTTTGCGGCGGACTGGCGGTCGTTAGGTGGAGAAGAGAAGGAATTTGTCTGGGAAATTTGTCCTGTAAATTAGCGCCTTATTCCGCTCAGAGTACTTATCTTCATCCTGCGTCTCTTTTGTCCGCCTCTTATCTCTCCTTAAGTTCTTTCTCTTTTCTCTCTACCTCTTGTGTGTAGCCAGGTATGATTCACTTTTTTCCTGTTTTTTTTTTTTTTTTTTTTTTTTTTTTAGGGCTTCTCTTGCGTGTAATAAGTATGTTAGTTTTTTTTTTCATCTTTATTATTTTTACTTTATTTTTTTTTTTTTTTTTTTCGTGTGTAATAAGGTAGGATACATTTTTCCTTTTTCTTTTTTTTTTCTTTTTTTGTAGATTTTTTTTTTTTCTCCTGTGCAATAAGAGTAGTTTTCTTCGTTATTTTTTTCGTATTTTCTGGCAGAGGGGATGATGGTCCTGTTGTTTTCTTTACGTATGAACTTAAAAACACATTTTTTCTTCTACTTTCTATTTGAGTTTACTGTTTTTTTTTCCTTTTTGCTGTTTAAGACATGTTTATTTATTTGTTTATTTTATTTTTATTTATTTATTTCATTTATTTATTTATTTATTTATTTATTTATTTATTTATTTATTTTTTTTTTTTTTTGAGTAGTAGGAAATCACTCTTTTATTAGGGAAAAGACTTTTATTCTTCAGCATACAGCTACCTATGACAATTTCTATGTATTTTTTCAAGGTATCTTATTTATTTATTCATTTATTTATTTATTTATTTTTAAGGGAAGGCGTAATTGTTGTATTCGTGTATGGACAACCGTTTCTCTAACATTATTTTACATTTTCATTTTATTTATTTTTTTTTTAAGGTTTTTGGGGGACTATTTTTGGTGAGCCTTTATTGTCACGCCCGCGAGCTTTTTATCACGTATTTTATTTCATATTTATTTCACCTCCTAAATTTAGAAGAGGAAGCTATTTCTGCATCCGGGTATTATTTTTCACATTCACCTTTCCTATACTTCCTGCGCTCTCTAACAAAGATATTTTAAAAAAACCATTAAATAATCTCCTTACAGAGACTTTTCTCGTGTATTTTACCTGTGATCTCCTTTGCATTGTGATTGATTTAAAGGAAAGTGTAAAGGGCGCTTTTTTTTTTTCTATTTGCCAGCATTTTCACGCTTTCATTTGCGTAAACATTGAAAAAAAAAAAAATATCATCATCTCACCTTTATGATTTTTCCACGCTCATACCTGTAATAGTTGAAGAGGAGCATCAAGACACCTCGGAAAGTAAATTGGCTTCTCCGTCAGTTTTTTTTACTCGTATTTTCTTCTTGGGAACGACATTTGGGCGCGCTGTTTACTTATTTCTCTGCATTTTTTTTTTTTATCTTTCTCCCTGACACACACACACACACACACACACACACACACACACACACACACACACACACACACACACACACACACACACACACACACACACACACACACACACACACAATAGTATTATAGAAACAACCTCACCCAAAGACAATTTGGTTTTGGGTCAAATATGATGCTTTTTCAAATCGTGACCCACCCAATGGAACCACCAGTGAAATTAAAGAACTTAATTGATATAAACCAAACATAACTCAACCTAAACCTTATCTAACCTAACCTAACCTAAACTGAAACCTTACCTAACCTAAACGTAACATAACCTGACCTAAAACCTTATCTAACCTTACCTTACCTAAACCTAACTTAACCTGACCTAAAACCTTATCTAACCTTACCTTACCTAAACCTAACTTTACCTAATCTAACCTAACCTAATCTTCAGATGGAAACACCAAAGTCATTTCATTATTACCCTACAAAAAAATCACCTTAATTTATGTTGTGGTCATTTGCTTGCTGTGTTTCTGTACGCCTGAGTCTTCATTGAACGCTAAAAACCTGCAATCTGAAGAGACGGAGATGAGCGCAGCGTCTTGGAGTCCTTTCTCGAGTGAGCTTATCTGTCTTTTGTCCTCACCTGCCGTGCGTTCACCTTGAGCGGGCCGCATTTCCGGTTACGATTATGTCTTTCGTCTCAATTTTCCCTCTTTAGCATATTAAGCTCTCTCTCCTTGTCTTAATTTTCCCTCTTAATTTTCCCTCATTTTCTTCTTCAAGTCACTAACTGGTCCAGATCAATTTCTGTTTTCTCCCCATTCCCGTCTTTATTCCTCGTTATCCTCACTCCTGCTTCCTCCTCCTCTTCCTCTTTCGTGCATCTCTTCAATGTGTCTCCTTCTCGCACAATGTCCTTTCTTGTTACGCTAATCTTCCCTTCTCTATCTCTTTATTCTTTTCGTCCTTCACTCCTGTATCTCTTTTTTTTTTTTTATCTATTCGATTTCGCTGTCAGCCTTTACGTATTTTTAGACATTTTCTCTTCTGTTCTATTGTCATGTTTCTTCTCCATCATTTTCGTCTATATATTTTTCTATTATTTCTTCCTTCATATTTTCCATTTCTCACAATTTTCATCCTTTCTTCTTTTTGTTTGTCACTTTTCGCTTCCTCCTTTCTTTATCTTCCCTCCTTTCTTCTCTCTCTTTGCTTTCATATCTTCCTATTTCTTCATATTCCTTCCCATTTCACCCTGATGTGTTGTGCTTCGTTCCTCCTCCTCCCTTCTCTCCCCATCTACTTCACCCTTCCTCCCTCATATCTTCCCTCCTTTACTAACCTCTTTCCTTTACACCTTGTTTCTTTGCGGGATCGTCTCTCTCTTCTACCTTCCATTTCTCCCCACCTCCATCCCTTCTCTCTTCCCTTATACCTGTCCTCCCTTCCTCCTCTTTTTGCAACATCTACTTCACCCTTCCTCCCTCATATCTTCCCTCCTTTACTAACCTCTTTCCTTTACACCTTGTTTCTTTGCGGGATCGTCTCTCTCTTCTACCTTCCATTTCTCCCCCACCCCCATCACTTCTCTCTTCCCTCATTCCTGTCCTCCCTTCCTCCTCTTTTTGCAACAATCACTCTTGGGGGCAAATTTACTGCAGTCTATGCCCAATTTTCTCTCTCTCTCCCTGGAAAGTTGCACAAAAGTTGCTTGGGGGGAGATGGGGGAAGGGGCAGGGTGGAGAGGAGAGAGGGGTGCCTTTCTTCCACCTAGTTCCTCTTCCTTCCATGCTTCCTTTCTCTATCTCTTCACACTTTTCCCTCCTCTCTCTCTCTCTCTCTCTCTCTCTCTCTCTCTCTCTCTCTCTCTCTCTCTCTCTCTCTCTCTCTCTCTCTCTCTCTCTCTCTCTCTCTCTCTCTCTCTCTCTCTCTCTCTCTCTCTCTCTCTCTCTCTCTCTCTCTCTCTCTCTCAGCACCTTTCCAGAGAAGCAGGGAAGACTATGCTAATTCCTCCTCCTCCCGCTTTCATTCTCTGTTTAATCCAATCCGGTTTCCGTTTTCTGTTGTTTTTCTTAGTCTACTCTTTTATGTTTCGTTGGCTTCGTTTTCTTTCCTGTTTTGCAGAGTGGTGTGTGTGTGTGTGTGTGTGTGTGTGTGTGTGTGTGTGTGTGTGTGTGTGTGTGTGTGTTCGGTTTTTGTGTTACCAGCAGGTCATTACCAAGTCATTAGCTGGTAATTAGTAGGTGATTAGCAGGTGAGGCTTATCTGATTGAAATTTCGTGGTGGCTGTTCTAATACTCTTCGTCCTCCTGCTCCTCCTATTAGTAGTAGTAGTAGTAGTAGCAGTAGTAGTAGTAATAGTAGTAATAGTAGTAGTAGTAGGAGTGTAAAGTAAAATTGCAAAGTTTATCAAATATTTAAGTTAATTTCTTATCATATCAACTTTACTATTATTGCTTTTTATTATTATTTCGTAGTTGAAGAAGAAGTAGTAGCAGTTTTTGTTATCAAGTAGTAATGGAAGTAGTAGTTATATTGTATTAATAGTAGTGGTAGTAGTAATAGTAGTAGCAAGAATGGTTGTTGTTAAAATAGTTACATTTCTGTTTGATCATTACATCTCATACGTAATTAATTTTCCCCTTAAATTTTTCGTCCTCGTATGACTTTTCCCCCTCCTTTTCCCCGCAACGTGCTCTTCCATCCCCTCTCTTCCTTCTCCACTCATAAAAACTCCCTCCTTCACCTTTCCTCTCCTTCCCCTCTTCTGTCATTTCGACCTTTCCTTTCCCTTCCTTCCCCTTCCCTCTCCCCCTTTTTTCCCCTCAAGTGAGACAGATCAGCTGACTCCGTGGCATCAGATTTCTTTTGTATCTTCTTTCCCTCCTTTCCTCATTTTTATTATTTTTTATCCCTCCTTTCATTTCCTTTCCATTATGGAATGAAAGGTGGTAATGTAGTACACACACACACACACACACACACACACACACACACACACACACACACACACACACACACACACACACACACACACACACACACACACACACACACACACACACACACACACACACACACACACACACACACACACACACACACACGTATAAATTTAAGACCCATAATTCTCTTTAAAGAAAATTGTAGATGGTTTAGAGAGAGAGAGAGAGAGAGAGAGAGAGAGAGAGAGAGAGAGAGAGAGAGAGAGAGAGAGAGAGAGAGAGAGAGAGTTTTGATAAGAGCTGCATAACACGATACACTTTCCCCACTGTCAACAAACTTTCCTTCACAACCCAGAGAGAGAGAGAGAGAGAGAGAGAGAGAGAGAGAGAGAGAGAGAGAGAGAGAGAGAGAGAGAGAGAGAGAGAGAGCAACATATAACACTCCTATTAGTCAAATAACTGCAAATCAAATAAAAACGAAAGAATTTACTCTTACGTTCAGGTGACAAAGACAAACTAAAGAGAAGAATGAAAGGGATAAGAAGGGAAAAAAGGGAAGGGAAGGGAAGAAAAGAGAGGGAGAAGGGGAGGGAAGGGCCTTGTTAACCTCCTGATGCCGGGTAGAGGGAAATAAGAGCAAGGCAAGGCTGTGTGGGAGAGGATATAGGACAAAGGGAGAGGAAAGGAGAGGAAAGATTGGATAAGTGAAGGATTAACTGAAGGGGAGAGAGTGTGAAGTGTGTGTGATAACTCTCTCCCTGATAAATAGTAGTAGTAGTAGTAGTAGTAGTAGTGGTGGTGGTGGTGGTGGTAATGGTGGTGGTGGTAGTTGTAGTTGCAGTAATATTAGGTCATATACGAAATAAGGAATCTCTCTCTCTCTCTCTCTCTCTCTCTCTCTCTCTCTCTCTCTCTCTCTCTCTCTCTCTCTCTCTCTCTCTCTCTCTCTTACCCTCAAATACACCCGTTATATTTTTTCCTTACGTTTCCTTGCTTCTCTATTCAGAATGATAACTATACTTCCTCCTCCTCCTCCTCCTCCTCCTCCTCCTCCTCCTCCTCCTCCTCCTCCTCCTCCTCCAATTTTTCTTTC
>NC_087172.1:1852500-1907500 GCF_035594125.1 Scylla paramamosain | reverse complement strand
TTTTTTCCTTTTTCTTGCGCTACGTTTTCTTTTTGAGGTATTTGGTATTAGACTTACGGGTGCAGTCTGTGTCCTATATCCGACTGAATTAACGAGATGTAATGAAAGTTATTTAAGTTTTCAAGGGATTTTCTGTATCTAGCGACAGTTAGACAAATATTACATACTACCTATAGGAAAATTCATCATGGAAACACGAGTTATCATCTATATGGCTTTTGAGAACAATATCGTAAGACATCAAAATATTTAAGAATACTGTCTATGGTGTTTTTGTGAGTTTTTTTTTTTTTATTGCATTTATTTATTTAGTGATTCAGCCCCGCGCCATATCAGCCTCGCCTCAGGAACACGAGCCATAGTGACTGCAGAGACATTTCTTCCTATATTTCTTTTCCCCAATCGTTTATTTAATGAATCACTGCCTCACACCACGCCTCCCCCACACCACGCCATCCTTAGTGCAAAACCAGAGCAAGACGCAAACATCGAGGGGCAAACACATCTGAAACCCTTGCGTGTCTCGTCTTTCATAATCACACACACGCTAGTTCGCTATATTTGAGACTTCCTGTTTCACACCCACAGGTTCATGCCCTCCATCGATCACCCTCTCCACCTACCCTTTCGCAGACTCCCTCCACTTCCTCCAGCCTTTCCTCGCGGCCCCAATTTATCACCCTCGAGGCTCCCCATCCGAGCCTCCCCCATCACTACATCTGACCTCCACGTTTTAGCCCGCCTGCCTGCCTCCCTCCCTCGCCGCCATAACGCCATGCATCACCCTCTCAATGACCCTGTTGAAGGCGCAGTCCACCTAAGGAACTCCTGTCTGCTTTCACCTCCTCCGTTTCGTCTTTTTCGCTTCTGCTCTCATCATTTTTCACTTTTTCGTTTTTGTTTTCTTTTGGTTTAGTTTCATAGATTTGTACCTCCTTGTCTTCTTCCTCGTCTTCTATTTCTTCCTTTTCTTCTTCTTCTTCTCCTTTTTCTTCTTTTACCTTCCCAGGTTCTCATTCTTGTTCTTTCGCTTTCTTTTGCTTTTTTTTTTTTTTTTGTTGCCTCTAGATTTGTATTTTGTCACTTTTCTAATTCTCCTCCTCCTCCTCCTCCTCCTCCTCCTCCTCCTCCTCCTCCTCCTCTTCTTCCTTTTACTTCGGTTTCTTGCTTTCATTAGTCTCACAACCACATTTTTTCTCTTTTTTCTTCGTTTTTTTTTTCGTCTCCTCACATTATGCTATTACCTGATCCTCCTCCTCCTCCTCCTCCTCCTCTTCCGCCTCGTCTTATTCGTGGTCGTCCTCCTTCTTAGCCTCGTTCTTGTCGTCGTTTTCTCTCCTCCTCCTCCCCCTCTTCTCCTCCTCCTCCTCCTCCTCCTCCTCCTCCTCCTCCTCCTCCTCCTCCTCCTCCTCCTCCTCCTCCAGATGTATGGCTCGCGTCCTCGCCAGCCTGAGTTAAGAAGGTCATTAGAGTGGACAAAGTATTAATGGTGGGGCGTGTTGCTTGTTAATGGGCGAGGAATTAAATTATCCCTCTTGTGTTCTTGACTGCCCCTGTGTGTCTGTGTGTGTGTGTGTGTGTGTGTGTGTGTGTGTGTGTGTGTGTGTGTGTTGGGGAAAAGAGAAAAATAGTGTGTTTTGTGTTTGTTGAGTTGGTTTTGCAGGTGTTTCTAGTAGTAAGGAGAGAGAGAGAGAGAGAGAGAGAGAGAGAGAGAGAGAGAGAGAGAGAGAGAGAGAGAGAGAGACGGAGGGAGGGAGACGGAGGGAGGGAGAATTAAACACCTAAACATTTAAAGTAGAAAAATATCGCTTGTACTCCACTTTTCCCCTGAAAAAAGGAAACAAAACAAGTGATAAAAAGAGTAGAGAGAAAAAGAAGATAAAAAGAACATAGTGGAGGGAGGGAGGGAGGAAAGAGAGGGAAAATAAATGACAGGCAAGTCGAACAGGGGAAAAATATGTAACGTGAGGGGAGGAAAGTAAAACAGGAGTGAGAGGAAAAAAAATAGTTGACCATAAAGGGAGGAGGGAGGGAGGGAGAGAGGGAGGAAAAAGTGGAGGAGGTGGAGAGAAAACCAGTTGATGGAGGAACCTTGAGGGCGCCCCGAGGAGCCACAGCCACCTCAAGACCTCCACTTATCTTCCCTTTCTCCTCCTCCTCCTCCTCCTCCTCCTCCTCCTCCTCCTCCTCCTCCTCCTCCTCCTCCTCCTCCTCCTCCTCCTCCTCCTTCTCTTTTTCTTTCTCTCCTTTCGTCCTCCTTTTCACCTTTCCACCTTTCCCTTCTCCTCCTATTCTTTTTCTCCTCCTCCTCCTCCTTCTCCTCCTCCTCCTCTTCACACTTTCTCTTCACCATTCCTCTCCACTTTACAACACCTCTCCTCTGCATCATTCCTCTTCACTTTCTCTCCACCTTTTCGTAGTTTCCTTCGCCTTTCCTCCACACTTTTCCTCCCAAAGTTTCACCTGACCTGTGGAGGAAAATTTTCATTATTAAAAAAAGAGGAAATCATGTGAGAAAGTGAGTCTAGTAATCCTTTTTTTTTCCTCCTCCTCCTCCTCCTCTTCCTCTGAATTTTTAACAATGATGATTTCTCACTCCCGGAAGTTAACAGAGAAGGTTTTGCATTAATTTCTGAGTCGATGTGTGTGTGTGTGTGTGTGTGTGTGTGTGTGTGTGTGTGTGTGTGTGTGTGTGTGTTTTAATTAAAGCTTTGCCATGATTATCCTGTGTTCTGTCCTGCCACCTCATTGAAATTGGAACTGAGAGAGAGAGAGAGAGAGAGAGAGAGAGAGAGAGAGAGAGAGAGAGAGAGAGAGAGAGAGAGAGAGAGAGAGAGAGAGAGAGAGAGAGAGAGAGAGAGTTGGGCCTGAAAATTAGTATAATTATATGTATATTTTTTTAACTTTTTTATTCCCTTTTGTTCCCCACACACACACACACACACACACACACACACACACACACACACACACACACACACACACACACACACACACACACACACACACACACACACACACACACACACACACACACACACACACACACACACACACACACACACTCTCTCTCTCTCTCTCTCTCTCTCTCTCTCTCTCTCTCTCTCTCTCTCTCTCTCTCTCTCTCTCTCTCTCTCTCTCTCTCTCTCTCTCTCTCTCTCTCTCTCTCTCTCTCATCCCTTCCCTCTCTTATCCCCGCTCTCACCTCCAGTTCTCTTCCTCCCTCTCCCTTCATTACTCCTTTCTTCTCTCACCCCTACCCTGTAACACCCATCTCTCCCTCCATCACCCCTCCTCCCCCTCTCCACACAACAGGGCCACAGGTGATGGTCAGTAATCATCTGCTTTCCTTTGAGGCGGGGCGGCCCAATTAGTAGGAACCGATACCAAGATACCTCGCTACTAGTACTCAGAGTCTTCATTTGGTAGGGAAGTGAGCCTTACCTCCTCCTCAGGGGCTCAGGGACGTGTAGGGGCCGCGGCGTCTCATTAGGGCTCCCCACAAGGCGCTCCGTGGCTTCTTTTCATCAAAACTTTTAACACAAAATGAGGAAGAGTAACCTGTCAGTGATCTGCGCTGCGCTGCTCTGCCCTGCCTTGCCTGCCTTGTTCCGACGACTGGCTGGTGGTGAGGGGCAGTACTGGGAAGGGAGGGTGAGGGGAGATAGAGAGGCAGAGGGAGAGGGGTCACTGAAAAACGAACCAAAAAAAAAAAAAAAAAAATTGTTTGTTTTTCTTTATATTATTTTGTTTCTATCTCCTTCACTTCCTTCCGTTTATCTATCCTATGTCTCTCACTTAAACTATAATGTGTACTTATTGTCTTTGTATTCCTTTGCATTTCTCCTCCTCCTCCTCCTCCTCCTCCTCCTCCTCCTCCTCCTCCTCCTCCTCCTCCTCCTCCTCCTCCTTTCCCCCGTGCCGTTTCAAAGCCGCAGTGATCTGGTTTCGTTGCAGCGCTAAAAAGGATCTTAGCGCAATGGCCGCCTGATCTTGCACTTTTGTCGGATGATTGTACTGGGAGATTTACCTTCTGGAGACGCTTGTTGTGTTTCTTTTGTTCGTTATTTAGTTTGTGATCTGTTCTACTTAGTTCTCTCCTCTCGCTCTCCGGGAAGTGAAGTGAATGGCGTCGCGTTACATAGGCCGATAAAATTTCTTCGCTCGTTATTTGATTTGTGATCTGTTTTGTTTTTTTTGTTTTGTTTCCAAGAAGTGACGCGACAAGTGCGCTAGACATGACGAAAAGTTGCTAGTTTGATCGTGGTTCTTGGTAGTTTGTTAGTGGGAAAGGTAGCGCTGTTTCCATTTTTATTCTCGACTACTGCCGGCATTATGTGGCATCGTTAATGTTTTGCTGTAACTCAGTCAGTCAAAGGAGCTTAATTTGGATCTAGCTTATTACTGTTTATTTATTTTTTATTGCAAGAGACAGTGAGTGGTCCTTTTATTTTCCTGTCTCCTGAATTTTTTTTTCTCCTTTTTTCCTCCTCGTTTGTGCAAAAAAAAGTAAGAAGAACAAGTAAAGAATACACGAATGGAGTTCTGTTCATGGATTCGAGTAACACAACAAGCCATACATCCAAACATCAGCCATTACCTTTAAGAACACGTAAACACCGAAACAGCAGACAATTGAGACAGCCCTTAGTTCTACCATGAAATAATAAGACCTAATAACTTTACTGCACAGAGGTAGCGTTGAAAGCACGACGTATTCTAAGCACTTTGATCAGAGGCAAAGAATCTTGATGCCTCGTGGTTCGTGATACACCTCAGTACTCTGCAATTGTGGTGATGAAAGGTGGTATGAATATCTTGCCTGTGTCTGTGTTTGAGTCCCGGGATACGCTTGTGAGGGAACGACATTTAGACTTCAAAGTGAGTATGATGGTCTCTTTACGAAATTCCAGACGATTCCACTACCAATTTCTCTCTCTCTCTCTCTCTCTCTCTCTCTCTCTCTCTCTCTCTCTCTCTCTCTCTCTCTCTCTCTCTCTCTCTCTCTCTCTCTCTCTCTCTCTCTCTCTCTCTCTCTCTCTCTCTCTCTCTCTCTCTCTCTCTCTCTGCATTCCGCTCCTGTAACTTGATCTTACAATTTTTTTTTCACGCGGTTTGTTCTTTGTTTGATCTCTCTTGGTCAGTCGAAGCGTCCCGTTTTCTTTTTTTTTTTTTTTTTTTTTTTTTCTTCGAACTAATAAAGCGAGTTGCTGCCTCACTGAAAAGCGAATCGAGAACTGCACCGGTCTAGGAAAGAAGACTGCGAGTGGAATCATTTGCGGACCAACTCTTGTACTGAGTGAGGGGCTCTTGAAAACTGACACACTGACATTGCATTACTCGCCTGCTTCCTCACTCGCTCCCTGACTGACCAGCTGATTGACTGGCCACGTGGCTGACTGACTCATTCACTGACCCACACACTGTCTCACTGCCTGGTTACTGCTTGCCTGCCTGTCTATCTGTCTCTGTCTAACTACTTACCTGTCTGCCCACTTACCTACCTACCTACTTATACACCCACCTATCTACCTTACTGCCTGCCTAAATTACTGACTGCCTTCCTGCCTGTATAACTAACTACCTATCTGCCTGCCTGTTTCCTTGCCAGCCTGCCCAGTGACTGACAGGCGGCGGAAACACTTGGTTAAACATCCAAGGGAAGTGGAATTGGCATCTCGTGAACAGAGGCTCAATAAATGGACGATTCGGGACCTTTCATTAGGAGCGCCGTGCCCTCGGGAGCCGCGCATACAGGGAGGTGATGGGCGGTGCTGAGTGCTGAGCGGAGCTGAGTGGCGGTGCAGAGGGCAGTGTATTGATCCATCTGTACAACCTTAGAAGCACTGGAAAACGTATTATATGGTATTAGAATCAAAAAATACTTTGAAATCATGAAAACACTTTTGAAAACAAAAAAAATCTTATGTTATTGTCTGTTAAGTCAAGAAAGTACTTCGAAATCACGGATACACTCTTGAAAACACTATTTCCTGTTAAAATCGAAAAGAAAAAAAAAACGTCGAAACATTTGAGAATACTTGTGATATATTGCTTGTTACCTGTCATCGGTTATCTGTTAGGTTATCTGTTACCTCCTACAACACCATGTGACGCCGAGGGCCTCCACACATCCTCGCCCCTATCCCCTTCTGGTACTCTCTCCCGGATGTCCTCCCAGCTCGTGTCTGCCTTCCCTGACACAGCTCTCTTCCATGTAGCTCCTGGTCCGTCTCTCTTCGTCCCTCTGTGTTCCTGGTAGCAGCTTTTCTTGCAGTCCTTCCGTTTCTTCCTAAGCACATGTTCCGTCCAGCTCCATCATCACTAGCTGTCAGAGAATACGGTCTTGTTAAGATTACTCGTGAGGAAAGTTCATTTTTGGATAATTTTGATGGTGAAGAAAAATATTATACTTGAATTGTAGATACTAAGGGGATTACGAAAATATGAAATCATAATAGCGAAAGTAATTGTTTTTGGGAGATTTATATGTTTATAATTACAAAATCTGAAAATGTGCACGCCAAGAAATGGAAAAATATGAAATAACAATGACAAAAGTGAAAATTAAAACTGAAGGATTTTGAAGATGAAAATTACAAGAAAAAAATAAAAAATAGTTCGGAGCTAGACATGACTACAAAACATGGTCATATATCCTCACAATTTCTTCCTCATAATTTTGGATAATCCTTTCGACCTAGTACGCTTTTGGGACCGACCTCTTCAGAAGTGAGCCTGTTTCTGTCCGTTTTTTTTTTTTCTTTTTCCTTAAATCAAAGCCACTCTTAATTTGAAAAAAAAGTAAATATTTTGGAGGACTTTGATAATGAAAAAAAAATAAATAAACTTGAATATTACGTACACAGAGACGATTACATAAAGAGCAAGTCACAAAGTCGTATGGTACAGTAATTACATTAATTTTTTTTGGTAGCAGCAAAGTAATCAAGGTACTTTCTATCATTAAGTAATCCAGTGTATTTATAATTAATTCACTTGTTTTTTTTGTTTTTTTTACTAGCAAAGTCACAAAAAAAATGTAATCGGGCAGGACAGGAAAGGGAAGCACAATCCAATCACCGTTTTCTGTTCAAAAGATGGGAAAAAAAAAAGGAAAAAAGAAAATGGGCATGAAATGGACAGGAGGGACTTTAAATTTCCGCCAGATTGAGGAACACGGAACAGGTTTTATTCTTGTCTGACTTGCATCGTCTTTTTTTTTTTATTATTTATTGTGTGTGTGTGTGTGTGTGTGTGTGTGTGTGTGTGTGTGTGTGTGTGTGTGTGTGTGTGTGTGTGTTCTGATAATCTACCTAACTCATGCGAATCTTATGAAGTTTTACGTATGAAGATTTACGAGAGAGAGAGAGAGAGAGAGAGAGAGAGAGAGAGAGAGAGAGAGAGAGAGAGAGAGAGAGAGAGAGAGAGACCTACTTTGCTTTCTCATCTGCAGTGCATCAACAGTATTAGAGAGAGAGAGAGAGAGAGAGAGAGAGAGAGAGAGAGAGAGAGAGAGAGAGAGAGAGAGAGAGAGAGAGAGAGAGAGAGAGACCTACCTACCTACCTACCTACCTACCTGTATCACCTCATCTGTACTAAGTCAACTCTATTCATTAGCAATTCACTTTCATCTCGTTTCGTCTTTTGTCTTATGGGGGAAACATTTTTTTTACCCCCTCACTGATGCGCCCTTCGGAGTTCCCCTTGTTATTATGAAGCGTAGCCTGGAGGGGAAAGGCGAGGCTGGGGAGTAAGGAAAGGAGAGGGGAAAATGTAGGTAGGAGAGAGATGCTTCTGTTGCAGTATTGAAAAATTAAAAGGAGGATACCAGGATAAGATGGATGAAGATGTATGGAGATGTTAGGTTGGTGTTGAGGTGGGAAGATTAGTAGTGAGAAGACGAGGGGAGGAGAGGAGGAGGAGGAGGAGAGAGAGGGGGATGAGGAGAAGTAGAAGATCAAGAATAATAATAATATCAAGAAGAACAGCAATAACAATAACAACAACAACAACAACAACAACAAGAGAGAGAGAGAAGGAAGGGGAAGAAGAAAAAAGAAAAATTGAATTACCACATAAAAACAGACTGAAAAATCGAAGAAAGAACAAAACATCAAGCTAAAAAAATGAAAAGAAAAGAGGAAAAAAAACCTACCGAGTTTATAAAGACAAATGCAGGAAAAAAAAAAAGAAACTCGAGGATGACAAATAGTTGATATGGGGAAAGAAGGAATAGGAAACTGAGGAAGAAAATAAAGTAGATAAAAAGGAAAACTGAAAGATGATAAACCTTTAAGATAAGGAAAGAAGGAATAGGAAAGACGAGGGGAAAAAAATGCAATAGATGAAAAAGACACAGGAAGATGATGAGGAAAGAAGTGGGATAGGAAACAGAAGAGGAAGAAGTGGATGAGGATAAGGAAGAGGAGGAGGAGAAGGAGGAGGAAGAGGAGTCAGTGATGAAGTAATTAGTGGAGAATAATTATTCCAGTCATCTTTGTTTTCCTTCTCCATTAATGATGTTTGCTTCCCCTAACACTTAACTCTTTTTTCCTTCTTCTTTCCTTTTTAAGTGCCTCTCTCCCTTCATTCCCTCTCTTCCTTCATTCTTTCTCTTCTTTGTTCCAGTTGTTCCTTTTTCTCCGTGTTCTTTTGTCTTTCTGTTCCTTCGCCTCGTTGTCTCCCTTCTCGTCTCTCTTTTTTTGTCTCCCTTATTTCCTTCTCTTTTTCTAATATTCATGTATTTTTCTCCCCCTTGTTCCTCATCACCCAGTTTTCTACCTTCTGTCCTTTATTTCTGGTGTTCCTCCTCCTGCCTTTCTTGCTCCTCCTCTTCCTCCTTCTCCTTCTCCTCTTCCACCTCGTCTCTCATCACCCCCACCCAAAAAAAAAGAAAAAAAAAGCTAAAAAACACATATCGGCACTTTACACTAATTTCCATACACTCGAGTCACATATAAATAAATAGATAAATAAATAAGATAAGATAAAAATTAAAAGGAGACTCCCGTATCTTTTACTGACAACGACAACAACAATGAAATTAACAATAGGAAACTGCGGTGCTGCCTGGGAAGGGAAGAATATTAATTGAAGCGCGTGTAGGGTGGCGAGGCATTGTATTAGCATGTGATTATAGGGAAGGGGCGGTGCTGGTTGGGGAGGAAATGGAAGTACTAATGTGGTAGTGGCGGTGGTGGTGGTGGTGTGAGAGGGAAACTTAATGTGGTGTTGTGGTAGTGATGAGAAGTCCATTTGTGAATCTTCCTTCTATCTTTCTTCCCTTTTAAGTGTATTTTGCGGTAACAGTGTGTGGGTGAGTTTGTGGGATGGGTTTATGGATGGGATGGGGTGGGATGAATTTGTGGATGGGAATGGGTGAGTGAATGGTTGGAAAGGTGAATGACGTGTCGTGGTTTTTTTTTTTTTTTTTTTTTTTTGTAGATATAAGTTAATGAATAAGCTTTTGGGTGAGGGAATAAATGAGTGGAGAGAAAGTTGAATGACTAATGTATGTTATTGCGGTAGATGAGTGTATGAATTTGTGAATGAGTGAATAACTGAATGGAAGAAAGAATAGAAGACTTTTTTTTTTTGTGTGTGTAGTTTTACGGGTGAATGAATAAATGAATGGAGGAAAGAAGTGAATAATAATGTCGTAGGGTTTGTTAGTGGGTGAGTTTGTGGTTGAATGAATAAATGAATGAAGAGAAAACTGCATGCCTTTACTGTGCTTGTTTGGGATGAATTAATGAATGATTTTGTGGCTGTACGAGAGAATGAGTGTTTGGAATAACAAAAAATGAGTGTCTGTGTGAAATGTGATTATGAATGAATTAATGAGTGCGTTTGTGGATGAATGAGAAGGTAAATTTACGTTGGAATTGATAAAATGAATGAGTGGGTGTTTAGTCATTGTAGTGGTGGGAAAAATATGAATGAATGGGCTGATGAATGAGTTTGGGAGTTAATGAATGAGTTTCAACTAATGAAAAGTGAAAACAAAATGAGAATAAATCGTTAAATAGGTGGAGTGAATGTTTATTTTGATTTTTTTTTTATGATAGCAGTTTGTGTATTGAATGAGTGAGTGATTGAATCAATGACACTTAAAGGGATGTTAACTAAAAGTGTTCCTGAAGTAATTGTGTTCTGAGTTTCATTTATTGTAGTAGTAGTCGTAGTAGTAGTAGTAGTAGTAGTAATAATAGTAGTAGCAGTAGTAGTAATGGCAATAATATAAAAAATTCTCTCTCTCTCTCTCTCTCTCTCTCTCTCTCTCTCTCTCTCTCTCTCTCTCTCTCTCTCTCTCTCTCTCTCTCTCTCTCTCTCTCTCTCTCTCTCTCTCTCTCTCTCTCTCTCTCTCAAGACTCTTCAAAGTTTTAGTGTCTTTATAGGACGAAAGTTATAAATGTTTTTGTGGCTTATTGACTCTTCATGTCTTCAATTCACTCCACCCTTTTCTTCTATCTCTATTTTTCATTCCTTTTCTTCCTTCTTATTTCCTCTTTTATCTTCCTCACCTTACGTACCTTTCCTGTTTACGTTCTTTTCACCCACTTTTCTTTCTTGCTTTTTTTTTAACTTTTTCCTCTATTATATTTTTCTCTCAGCATCTTTCTTCATTCTCCTCCTTCTCCTCCTCCTCCTTCTCCTCTGCACTCTTGCCTCTCCTCGTCTCGTTTCCATTCTTTCCCTCCTCCACTTTCGCCTCAATCGCAACTTCCGCGCGCCTCACTCAATCATACCTCACTCATGTCATTTCCATCGCAAGTTTTGGGCGAATTTTCTAACTTGATGCCTTTTCCCCGACGAAGGTCCCATGGGCGGCTCGCGCATGAATATGGGGAGGGAGTAGGGCAGGGAGGGAGGTGAAGGAGAGGAGCCGGTGGTGGTGGTGGTGGTGGTGGTTGTGGAAGTAGTTGTAATAGAAATGGAACAAAAACAAGAATGAGAACAGAAACGGGAAGGAGGAGGAAGAGGAAATGAAGAAGAAGAAGAAGTAGGAAGAGAAAATGAGGAAGTACTAGAAGAAGAACAACCCCCTCCCCAAAAAAAAAGGGTGATAACAATGATAAAGATTAAGAAAAGGAGGAAAAAAAGAAGGAAATAGAAGAAAATGAACAAATATTAAAATATGAAGAGGAGGAGGAGGAGGAGTACAAGGAAGACGAGAAGAGTAGTACCAGAGAGAGAGAGAGAGAGAGAGAGAGAGAGAGAGAGAGAGAGAGAGAGAGAACCACCCAACAAGCCACTCACACACACACACACACACACACACACACACACACACACACACACACACACACACACACACACACACACACACACACACACACACACACAAGACAAACAGAAACAAGAAAGGAAGAGAGGGAGAGAGGCAAGGAAGTAAGAGGAAGTGAGAGTTCAGGAAGAGCTTGAGGGGAGAGTGTAGTGGTTGTGACGTGCGGAGAGTTTTAGGCCATGAGAGAGAGAGAGAGAGAGAGAGAGAGAGAGAGAGAGAGAGAGAGAGAGAGAGAGAGAGAGAGAGAGAGAGAGAGAGAGAAAGTAAAAGTTCGTAAAACACTGAAAAGCAATCCTGCACCTCTTCTTCTGCCTCCTCCTCCTCCTCCTCCTCCTCCTCCTCCTCCTCCTCCTCCTCCTCCTCCTCCTCCTCTGTGGTGGGAAGAATGCAATTCAACGGAGATGTTTACTTTTGCGTGGCGGGGAAATACACGAAATAAAATACTGGTAGGGAGGAAACTGGGAGGAGAAGGAGGAGGAGGAGGAGGAAGAGGAAGATGCATTTTCCCTCCCTATTTTTTTCCTTTTCTTGTCTCCTCCTTTTTTTCATTCATTCTCTCTCTCTCTCTCTCTCTCTCTCTCTCTCTCTCTCTCTCTCTCTCTCTCTCTCTCTCTCTCTCTCTCTCTCTCTCTCTCTCTCTCTCTCTCTCTCTCTCTCTCTCTCTCTCTCTCTCTCTCTCTCTCTCTCTCTCTCTCTCTCTCTCATTCCACGCTCGTTTCCGCTTTCCAATTTTTTTTTAAAGTTATAATAGGTTTCTTCCTCCTCTTTCTTCTTCTTCTTCTTCTTCTTCTTCTTCTTCTTCTTTCGTATTTTTCTTAATTCTTCTTTGTTACTCTTTTTATCGTAATTTTTAGAGATATTGTAATTCTTCTACTCTCTCTCTCTCTCTCTCTCTCTCTCTCTCTCTCTCTCTCTCTCTCTCTCTCTCTCTCTCTCTCTCTCTCTCTCTCTCTGCTGCAGAATTCGTCTTCCTTGTCTTCCTTCCTATAACTCATTTTTTTTGTATCTCCTTCCCTCCATGTTTCTATTTCCTCCTCCTCCACTCATTTTTTTCCCTCCAGTTTAAAATAAAAAGTCTGGAGGGAAGAATAAAAGGGTGTAAAGTGGAGAGAGAGAGAGAGAGAGAGAGAGAGAGAGAGAGAGAGAGAGAGAGAGAGAGAGAGAGAGAGAGAGAGAGAGAGAGAGAGAGAGAGAGAGAGACTTTCTGCTGATAAGGGAATGAAATAAAGAAAGAGAAAAGAAATACATACTTCAAAGAAATGGATTAGAAGGGAAGTATATGGTAGCAGAGAGAGAGAGAGAGAGAGAGAGAGAGAGAGAGAGAGAGAGAGAGAGAGAGAGAGAGAGAGATAGGAGGCAGTTGTGGTGGTGGTGGTGGTGGTGGCGGTGGTGGCTGCAGGAATCGAGTTTGCTCTCCCGCGACTTTTAATTCTCAGATTGGCAAGTGAAGAGAGCGAGGAAAGACCTCAGATTGAATTTTCATGTCTTGAGCCACAGTGAGAGAGAGAGGGAGAAGGAGAGAGTGAGAGGGAGAGTTGAGGGAAGCCAGTGTTAAGCCTCACCACCCTCACCACTCGTACCTCCCCTTCTATTACCTCTCCTCCCCTTCCCTTACCTCCTCTTCCTTTCTCTCTTCCTCCTCTCCCTTTGCATTTGGTTCCCTCTCCAGTGAAGCAATTTAGATAAGAGACAGTGAGAGCCGTGCGATCCATGAATGCCGGGAAATATTAGTGAAATGTTTATACGTGTGGCTGTGAAGGACTGTTTGTTTTTTATTAAGGGACTGTGTTCAATTTTTACTCTTAAGTATTAATGGGATAGGGTCGTTTTATTTATTTATTTTTTTTAACTATGATTTGGCACAGAGGAGATAATTGGATGTTTATATTTGGAGGTGAAGTACTGGTGGAGTTTTGTTTGCTTTGAATTTTTAGTCTTACAGATTAATGGAATAGGGGGCGATTTTGTTATTACCGCGATTCGTCCCAGGAAATGATAATGGAATATGCGCGAGTATGAGTCTCAGTATAAAGTGCTTGTGGAGTTTTATTAATGGTTTGTGTTCAGTTCTTACTCCTGTTGATGAATGGAGCAGGGATGATTTTTTTTTTTTTTTTTTACTACGATTGGCAGAGGAGAGATTACGGAATATTTATGAATTAAGTTTTATTACAGAAGTGCATTAAATTTTTCTTCTTCTTGATGAATGGGAAAGGGACGATTCTTATTAAAATCTGCGCAGGGAAGGTAATGTAATATTTATAACCATGCCGTTCAGCTACTGCTCTATTTTTATCAAGGGTTTGCGTCCAGATTTTTACCCTTATTGATGTATGGAGTAAGGGTGGTTTTGGGTTTTCTGCTAAGGGTTGATATTAAATTCTTGTCCTGATTGAGGGATGGAGATGGTATAATTTTTGTCCTTATTTGATTAATTTATTTTACGAGTTATTTATAAACGCAGGTTCCCTTTAAGTTTTACCTTTATTACAGTAAGAAAGCAACACTAAAAAAAAAAAAAAAATAGATAAATGAATAAATAAGTGAATAGAAAAATCAAATTAAAACAATATGAATTTACATATAAGAGTGCATTACCATAAGGAAAAGTGTATTATTTGAGGTGTGCCTTACCTTTACTTTACCTTCATTACGGTGAAAGAGCAGTACCGAAATGATGATAATAATAATAATAATAATAATAATAATAATAATAATAATAATAATAATAGTAAATTAAGAGAAGGAAAAAAAATACCGCGAGGAAAAAAAGAGTGTTATATTGAGGTTTTTCAACGCACCATGCCTTAAACGTCTACCTTTATTACACTAAAATACCAGTACTATAACTAATAAAAATAACTAATAATAATAAATAATGAAAAGAAATCAAGAAAAAAAATATATAAATACAAGAGTAAAATACTATAAGGAAAGGAGTGTTATTTTAAGGTTTTCCCGGCGGACCCTGCCATCAACTTCTACTTTTACTAACGGCGCGCGCAGGGGTTGATTTGGCGCTGCGATGGTTCAAGCAGCGGTAAATTTTGCAGCCCCTGGTGACCGCTTTTCCGATCCCGCCACTAAATGACCTGTCGCGGTGATCGTTGTTGTGATGTACAGAGGTGGAGGGAGTGAGGCCTGGGGATGAAGTGTGTGTGTGTGTGTGTGTGTGTGTGTGTGTGTGTCGTGGGTTGGGTGAGGGGTGGTTAGTGGGTGTTGATAATTCTGTTTCTAATAGATGTATTTATGTACTCTCTCTCTCTCTCTCTCTCTCTCTCTCTCTCTCTCTCTCTCTCTCTCTCTCTCTCTCTCTCTCTCTCTCTCTCTCTCTCTCTCTCTCTCTCTCATATGAATATGTACTTTCAAGTGAGAGAAAGATTTATATATATTCTTCCTATCTTTCTCTCTGGTTTATTCCTCCTCCTCCTCCTCCTCCTCCTCCTCCTCCTCCTCCTCCTCCTCCTCCTCCAAATCCTCTTAATTCATAATCTTTATTTCGTTACAAGAGATGGAAATGACAGTAGTAGTAGTAGTAGTAGTAGTAGTAGTAGTAGTAATGGTGGTGGTTGGTGGTGTTGGTGGTGGTGGTGTTAGTAGTAGTAGTAGTAGTAGTAGTAGTAGTAGCAGCAGTAGTGGTTGTGGTGGTGGTGGTGATGGTAGTAGTAGCAGTAGTAGTAGTAGTAGTAGTAGTAGTAGTAGTAGCAGTAGTAGTAGTAGTAGTAGTAGTAGTAGTAGTAGTAGTAGTAGTAGCAGTAGTAGTGCATTTATTTACGATGGATATTCAAGACTTATGTTTCTCTTAACTTTGAAAGCTTCACCTCACAAATCTTAATTTTTCATCCCTCACGCGAAATCTCTACCATCTCTCTTCTCTCTTCTCCCCCATTCACTTTCGCAACCCTATTTCTTATTCCTCTCTCTCTCTCTCTCTCTCTCTCTCTCTCTCTCTCTCTCTCTCTCTCTCTCTCTCTCTCTCTCTCTCTCTCTCTCTCTCTCTCTCTCTCTCTCTCTCTGATTCGTCTTCTGTTCTGCCTCTTCCCTCTTCTTTCATTTCCTTTTTTGCCTTTCCTCCCTCTCCCCTCTTCCTGATTCTTTCATCCCTCCCTTCCTTCTCTCCCTCCCTCCCTCCCTCCCTCCCTCCCTCCCTCCCTCCCTAACACAAATAGGACTGCAACAATCTCTCAATGCACTATTTTTATTTATTACCAAACTTAGCACGATAATAGTGAAAGAAAGAATAGAAATGCGACACTAAATCATTTGTAACCGTCTCTGTGCCTTGAAGGAAATAACTATGAGTATGCGTACCTATGAATAACGTAACCTAACCTAACCTAACCTAACCTAACTATGAGTATGCGTACCTATGAATAATGAAGGAGTTTGTTTTGAGAAATGGGAGAAAAATTGGTACGTTAAGTCAAGAATATAGGTATGTGAAGTTGATTAGTGCAGGTAAGGTAAAGAAAAATATAAGCAGGTAACTAATAATGCTGTGTAAATTAAGAAGAAATAATCTATATTGAACACGGCACGAGAGAGAGAGAGAGAGAGAGAGAGAGAGAGAGAGAGAGAGAGAGAGAGAGAGAGAGAGAGAGAGAGAGAGGTGAGCAGTCAACCAGGTGTATCAGAAGAGGGGAGGAAAAGAGAAGGAGGGAGGGAAAATGAAGATGAGAGGAAGGACGATGAGGTGAGGGAGAGGAAAAAAGAGAAAAAAAGAGAGAAAGAAGGGAGAGGAGGGAAGAGGGAAACTGGGGGAGACGAAGGAAGATGAGAGGAGAGATGAGGAAAAATAAGGGAAAGAGGACAGAGGAAGGGACAAACCTTAGAAGAAAGAGAGATGAGGGAGGAAAAAATGAGAGCAGATAATGGGAGAGGAGAGAAGATAAGGAAAGGCAGATGAGGATGAGAAGATGAGGAAGACACGGCCACCTCCTGCCAGCCACCTGCCTCAGATCATATTAGATAGCGTGGCTTGGCATGATAAGCCCCGCGCCACCTCACCACCGCCCTGCTGATGGCCCCACCTGACAAGACAGCAACGTAACGCTTTCACGCTCCTCTCCTGCAGCAGACACACCCTGAGGAAAAGAAATATACCGCTTTAAAGGGGAAATGTAAGGATTATAAAAGGGAAGGAGGAAAGAAAGAAAGAAAGAGGAATAGACGATAAAAAAACAAGAAAAGAAAAGAAATCAGTGACTTTTTTTCTTTCTCCCCCTCTCTCTCTTTCTCTCTCTCTTTCCCTCTTGCGCCAGATACACACTGAGGAAAGAAAATGTGCTTCTTGAAAGAAATGGATTGGAAGGGGAAATATTAGAAGGAAGAAAGAAAGGAAAAGAAAGAAAAAAGAAATAGGAGGAAATCTATCACTTGAAGGAAATGGATTGGAAGGGCAAATATTAGAAGGAAGAAGAAAGAAAGGAAGAGAAAGAAATAAAAGGAAAATTCATAATTACTTTGCGCTGTTTACTTTTAGGGAGATAATTATTATTTTATTATTATTATTTTTTTTAATTCTTTTTAGCCATTGTTCTTATTTCTTTTCTTACGTTTTTATTGGCATATCTGAACATGTCATGCCTCTCCTCTCTTTCATATTTCCTATTTCCTGCTCTATTTTTTTCCTATTCTTTCTTTTCTCTTATTTTATTTCTATTCTTTCCTATTCTATTCATTTCTTTCTTTCCTCGTCTCCTTTCCTATTTTATTCTTTGCTATTTTATTTTTCCTTTCTTTTCTCCTCTCCTATCTTCTGTTTTCCTTACAGTCTCTCTTCCAACTCGTCTTATTCTATTCTATTCTTTCCTATTATATTTATTTCTCTCTTTCCTCTTCTCCTGTCCTATTTTATTTACTATTTTATGGTTTCCTTTCTTTTTTCCTCTCCTATATTCTATTTTCCTTACAGTCTCTCTTCCAACTTGTCAGCCTTTCTTCCTGCCCCCCTTCATATCCCTTCTCCCACTTCCTTCCTTTTTTTTTCCCCCATTTTCTTTCCTTCCATCTTCCTTGGTCTCTCTTCCAGTTCGTCAGTCCTGCTTTCTGCCCTCCTCTCATCTCTCTTCTTCCTCTTTCTTTTTCTTTCATTTTCTTTCCTTCCATCTTCCTTATACTTTCTCTCTCAGCTCTTCCTCTCCTCCCTTCCTACGCTTCCTTCTCGACTCTCCTCCCGCCTCTCCTCTTGTCTCTCCATCCTCCTTCCCGCCCACAGCTCCTCTTCCGTCCCACAAACAATCATCTTGGATCCTCACGCCGCCCGCAAACTCACTTCTTCACGCCCACCACTTCTTTTCTTATTTTCACCTCCCTTCCCGCCCACGCCCATTGCGGCCCTCAGGTGGCGGCGTGTTTCCAGGGGACAATTTTTCCCCCACGAATATTGGCTCTTGAAGGCAATTTTTTTCCCCTTTCTCTAAAAAGTTGGGAGTCTTTTCGCATCATTAATTATGTTGATTTCACCTCGGCTGGCTTGCATTCTCGAGGGACTCTCTCTCTCTCTCTCTCTCTCTCTCTCTCTCTCTCTCTCTCTCTCTCTCTCTCTCTCTCTCTCTCTCTCTCTCTCTCTCTCTCTCTCTCTCTCTCTCTCTCTCTCTCTCTCTCTCTCTCTCTCTCTCTCTCTCTCTCTCTCTCTCTCTCTGGGAGCAAACAAGACGCCCTCGAGTCAAGGAAAAATAGATCAAGATTTATCTCGGTCCTCCCTCCCACACACACACACACACACACACACACACACACACACACACACACACACACACACACACACACACACACACATCAAAGGTACTTTTGTGTAAGTCACCTAAGAAGTTGTCATTAATATCATTCTTTTTCCTCCTCCTCCTCCTCCTCCTCCTCCTCCTCCTCCTCCTCCTCCTCCTCCTCCTCTTCCTCCTCCGTGTGTCCTCTTCGTTACTTTTTCCCCCTTTCTCTCCTTCTCCCACATTTGTCACTACCAAACTTCTTTTTATTCCATTTTTCCTCTTACTTTCTCCTTCTATTTCTCTTCTTTCCTTTCATATCCTCTTGTCTTTCCATTCCGTCCTTCAATCAGTACAACCTTATCTTCTTCTTCCTTTCCCTCTTCCGTCTCCTCTACTTTTCTCTTCCTCCTCCTTCTGTACTTCCCTCATTTTCCTCCATCTCTCAATTCCTTTTTCTCCACCAATTCTTTCTTCCACCTCCTCCTTCCGTATCTCTCTCTCTTACTCCTTCGTCTCCTCTCCTTGATTCCTCCTCCTTTCTCTCCCTCTCTACCCGCCTTTTTTCTCCTCCCTCATTCTATTTCCACCTTTCTTCATCCGTTCTGACTTTTGCTGCACTGTCTGATCTCCTTCCCAAAGAGATCGAGATGCCAAACAGCTGAGGAAGTAGTGAGGAGCTTGTTGCTGTTGGTTTATCCTCTGTAGTCCTCCGTAACACTTCCCTAAACGTCTCCTTTTTTTTTTTTTTTTTTTTTTCTGCTCCTCTCCCTCGTTCTCGTTTTCTTTTTTTTTATATCTAGTTTTGTTTTTATCTGTTGTTTTTTCAATGTTTTTTCACTTCTTCTTCTTCTTCAAAACTTCTTTTTCTTGTTCTTACTCTTTACTTCAAAATTACGTGCCCTCCTCCTCCTCCTCCTCCTCCTCCTCCTCCTCCTCCTCCTCCTCCTCCTCCTCCTCCTCTTCATCGAACACCGAAATTGTGTTACCACCGTTTATATATATATATATATATATATATATATATATATATATATATATATATATATATATATATATATATATATATATATATATATATATATATATATATATATATATATATATATATATATATATATATATATATATATATATATATATATATATATATATATATATATATATATATATATATATATATATAAAACCTCCACATTAGAAAAGCTGGTGTCTGATTCGTGTGTGTGTGTGTATGTGTGTGTGTGTGTGTGTGTGTGTGTGTGTGTGTGTGTGTGTGTGTGTGTGTGTGTCTCAGTAACTATTATGGATATTTTTTTACTTTAACTTGTACGCGACTTTATTTATTTTATTTTTTTACTTTTTTTTTCCATTTTTCTCGATTATTGAATATCTGTCTATGTATCTCTGCGTCTGTCTGTCTGTCTGTCTTTCTGTGTGTCTGTCGGTCAAGCCAAATATTCCTTTATCTATCTATCTATTCATCCATCTATCTGTCTATCTATCTCTCCATGTGTGTGTGTGTGTGTGTGTGTGTGTGTGTGTGTGTGTGTGTGTGTGTGTGTGTGTGTGTGTGTGTGTGTGTGTGTGTGTGTGTGTGTGTGTGTGTCTCTGTGTCTCCGTAATCCTTTTCCTCTTCTTTCGTTACTTGATTAGTTAATTATCTTAATGGTCTGTTTTTTGGTTGATTGATTTATTGACTTTTTATCCTCTCTCTCTCTCTCTCTCTCTCTCTCTCTCTCTCTCTCTCTCTCTCTCTCTCTCTCTCTCTCTCTCTCTCTCTCTCTCTCTCTCTCTCTCTCTCTCTCTCTCTCTCTCTCTCTCTGCAATATCCTCCTGCTCTCCTCCAATTTCCTGCTTCCTCCCTTTTTCTTTATTTGCATAACACTCTGATATTGTTCGTTTTCTTGCAATTCCTCGTTTATCGTCTTCTGCCCTTCCTCTCCTTCTCTCCTTCTCACCCTATGCGAAGGAAAGGGCGAAAGAATATTATACAAATGGAGATGAAGGAAAAAGAAGAATGGAAAAAGGAATAATGCAAATGTGTGGGGAAAAAAAGATAAGATTGGGAGGAGGAACAGGAAGGTTAAAAAAAAAAGGAAGGAAAGCAAAGGAGGAAGAATAACAAAGGAGGAGGAAAGGTCGGGAGAAGGAAATAGGGAAATGAAATATTCAGGGAAGATGCAAGGGAGTGAAGGAACAAAGGAGGAGGAGGAGGAGGAGGAGGAGGAGGAGGAGTAGGATGATGATGATAGTGATGATGAAGAGGAAGGAAAAAAAAAGGAAGAAGGATAATAAATAATAAAAAGGAAAGATAAGAAGAAACAGAAGAAAATAAATAAAAGAAAATAAAGGAAAAAGAAGAAAAAATGAAAATAACAGTAAGAAAGAGATTGCACAGCGGCCGAATTTGTTCCAGATTAAGCGAAAAAGATGCAAATGTAATTTATTTTAACATTTCCTGGGCCTGTAGAGTAGCGGTGGTGCTGGTGGTGGTGGTGGTGCTGGTGGTGGTTACGTTATTACCAGCAGTAGTTACAGTGGAAGCGGTGGAGGTGTCTTACTAACTTTGCCAGCTGAGGACACGCTAACTTGGTAACACTGCCACTGACTGATGCTCTCTCTCAATGACTTCTTATTTACCTTCATTCATTTATTATTTATTTATCTATTTATTTAGTAGTCGTAGTAGTAGTAGTAGTAGTAGCAGCTATCATTGTTCTTGTTCTTTCAAAAGTAATAGTACCAGTAACTTTGTAATTATAGCGGTAATAGTGTCAGTGGTGGTGGTGGTGGTGGTAGTAGTGGTGGTGATGTTAGTGGTGGTGGTGGTGGTGGTGGTGTGGGGTCATCACGGTAAGAGTAGTCATGATGATGGTGGCAGTGGAAGTAATTTTAGTAATGGTTACAGTAATAGTGGTGGGTGGAGAGAGAGAGAGAGAGAGAGAGAGAGAGAGAGAGAGAGAGAGAGAGAGAGAGATTTAGGTTATATCAACGTCTGTTTTATACATTCTCGTAAAAAAAAGAAAAAAGAGAGAGAAAGTTGGTATCATGAGATTATTATTTTTGTCGTCTAATATTACATAAAGAGGAGGAAGACGAGGAGGAGGAGGAGGAGGAGGAGGAGGAGGAGGAGGAGGAGGAGGAGGAGGAGGAGGAGGAGGAGGAGGAACATGGAGTCTGTAAAAGCAAGTCAAGTAATTTTCTTGATGTTTCCTGCAGAGGACGCTAACATTCTCTCTCTCTCTCTCTCTCTCTCTCTCTCTCTCTCTCTCTCTCTCTCTCTCTCTCTCTCTCTCTCTCTCTCTCTCTCTCTCTCTCTCTCTCTCTGTTTCTTGTTTTATAGATTGTTGTTGTTGTTGTTGTTGTTGTTGTTGTTCCCTTAACTAACAAATGAATAAATCAGTACATCCATTAGTTATTATTACTATTTTTTCCTCATTTACAATTTCTCCTCCTCCGCCTCCTCCTCCTCCTCTTCCTCACCTGCGTCTATAGTGTACGGTTGCCTCTTTACTCGGTCATTAGCAAACATGTGATTTTTTTTATTAACATGATCAAAAGGAAATGTTCTGTTTATCCTAAGATTAAAAGCTGAGCTCGCGTTGACCGAACCTTCTTTGACGAGCAGAGACTTACGAAAGCGGAAGAAAAAAAGGAAAAAAAGGAAAAGAAAGGAAAACGAAAATATAGAGATAGAGGGGAAAAAAGCAGTTATATATATATATATATATATATATATATATATATATATATATATATATATATATATATATATATATATATATATATATATATATATATATATATATATATATATATACGTGCATACATACATACATATACATACCCAAGACAGGCAGACAAAAATACATACAAAGAGATAGACAGACGAACATAGTTATATACGTACATACCTCCAGACAGACAGACAGACAGACAGATAGGCAAAACTATCCACATCTCATTAAATATTGTTCTGATATTTCTAATTTTTTGTTCATTTTCAGATACACGAATTTTGATAAAGATGAATAAAAGAAAAGAAGTCGATGGAAGCAAGTAAGAAGAGAGAAAATGGAGAATGGAACACACACACACACACACACACACACACACACACACACACACACACACACACACACACACACACACACACACACACACACACACACACACACACACACACACACACAGTAATCCTAATCTTACTTATTACTCTTGCATTATTAATTATTCCCACACGAGTTTTATTCGCAACAGTTGCCGCCAAGTAGATTAATGAAGCACTGCTGTCAGGCACGCAGGAAGGAGGAGGAGGAGGGGTAGTGGCAGAGAGGCTTGGAGTTACGAAGGCGATGAGAGATGCTGTGATGGAAAGGGTGATACTAGTGGTGATAGTAATAGTAATAGTATTATTATGAGTAGTAGCAGTAGTAGTAGTAGTGGTAATAGTAATAGTGATTGCGTCACTTTAAATATTAGAACTTTTGATAGTTTTTGTAGGAGTAATAGAGTTTCAAATCTCTCTCTCTCTCTCTCTCTCTCTCTCTCTCTCTCTCTCTCTCTCTCTCTCTCTCTCTCTCTCTCTCTCTCTCTCTCTCTCTCTCTCTCTCTCTCTCTCTCTCTCTCTCTCTCTCTCTCTCTCTTCACATTTCACGCAAAGGAAATGAAAAGCGAGAGGACAGACAACTAAGCAGACAATCAGACAGACAGACACTTCCTCCCCTCCCCCACACACAGACCAGAAAGAAACAAGGAAGAAACGTAGTAAAATCTGAGAACTTTCAATAATTTCTGGGTTTACAGGAAGATGATGCTGTTTTTCCACTGCATGACTGAGAAAGAGCGTCCGGGATGTTATTAGCTGGACGTGTGTGGGCGTGTACGTGGGCGTGTGAGTGTGTGCTGGCGTGTGGAGGAGTTAGACTGTTAAAACTATATTTTTTCTTTTTCTTTTTTCTTATCGGTTATGTTTCTTTGCACTCACTTCTCCTCCTCCTCCTCCTCCTCCTCCTCCTCCTTTTCTAGTTGTAGGAGGTAATGTATTGTTAGAAACGCTTATCTCTTCTTGTGGTAGTAGTAGTAGTAGTAGTAGTAGTTGTTGTTGTTGTTGTTGTTGTTGTTGTTGTTGATTTTGTTGCTGTTGTTGTTGTATCTAGAGAAACAAATTTCCTGATATTTGTCCCTCTTATGTATTCTTATGTATTCCTCCTCCTCCACTTCCACTTCCTCTTCCTCTTCCTTTTCCTCTTCCTCTTCCTCTTCCTCTTCCTCTTCCTCCTCCTCCTCCTCCTCCTCCTCCTCCTCCTCCTCCTCCTCCTCCTCCTCCTGCCTCCCTCTTCATTCATACACCAACAAGTCTCCTGGTACCTGTTCTTCATGTGTATTCCTCCTCCTCCTCCTCCTCCTGGTATAAATCCTCGGGTCTTCGCCCTAAGATTACCTGCAGGACGCCCCAATTCGTCTCAACACTCGACAAGGGACGTGAAATTTCATTCTCGCGCAGATTTCCTCTTTTGGAGTTTTCTGCCTTAGTACGTCAGTTCAATTGCCCGTTTTCTTTTTTTTTTTCTTTCTTTTTTATTCTTGTATATGACTGATTTTTTTTTTTTTTGAGGGGATGTTTGTGTTATTTTCTGTTTTTTTTTTTTTTGTGCTCGAGGTAAATTTTTGTTTTGCTTTGGATTCTTTTTTAGTACTTGATTTATTTTCTTTTATTATTTTTTCTTCTTTTTTGTGGCAGTGGGTATATATTTTTAGCACATGAGGTCGGTTCCTCCACCCGCTCCCTCCTCCCGCCTCACCGTTTTTATTAATGTAAGCTCAACCCTTTTTTTTGGGGGGGGAGGGGAGAAGATGGAAGGGGTATTTTTTTTTTTTTTTAGTACACGAGTTTAATTCCTTGAGTTTCTGTGTATTTTCATTTTTAGTACTACATCAAATTGATCCTTTTATTTATTTACATATGTGTTTTTTGCCTCATTTGCCTTCATATAAATATTCCCAGTCTCGATTAGAAGTGCTCTGGATTTGTCTTCTTTTGTCTTATTTGCAGGCCATTACTTGTTCAGGATTCATTGCGTTGCCCCGAGGAGTCATTTGTCTAAAGAGTGCATGAAGAAGGCCGCGTTCACTACTCTGGGGAAACATTGGATTCCGTTCATATATTTGCGCGATCTGTCAAATATTTGATTGCATTTTTCTGAGCGTTCAGGGGGTGAGTGTGCTGTGTGGAGTGTGTGGTGAGTGTGTTCAGTGTGTGGTGAGTGTATTGTGTGTGGTGAGTGTGTTGTGCGGGGTGTGTTCTGGTGGTGAGTGTGTTGTGTGTGGTGTGTGTTCAGTGTTTGGTGAGTGTGTGCTGTGTGGAGTATGTGGTGAGTGTTCAGGTAGTGGGTGTATTGTGTGGGGGGGTCTTCTAGTGGTGAGTGTGTTGTGTGGGGTGTGTGTTCAGTGTATGGTGAGTGTGTGCTGTGTGGAGTATGTGGTGAGTGTTCAGGTAGTGGGTGTATTGTGTGGGGGGTGTTCTAGTGGTGAGTGTGTTGTGTGTGGTGTGTGTTCAGTGTGTGGTGAGTGTGTTCAGGTAGTGTGTCTAATGTGGAGTGTGTTGGATTTGTCTGTTGTTGCTATTACTACTACTACTACTACTACTACTACTACTACTACTACTACTACTACTACTACTACTACTACTACTACTACTACTACTGTTATTATTGCTATTACTGCTGCTATTACTAATAATTCTTCTATATGAAATAAAACAGGCATTGCACAGAGATAACAAACGAAGATAATGATTAAATGTATATATGATAATACGCAATAAATCATACGAAACCTTCAAGCTATCAGATATTATTACTAATCATTGCAAGAAAATGTAACATAGGTACTAATAAACACATACATATAAACGCAACAAAAGACTTTAAAACTCAACCATCAGTACGTAAATAAAGATAAGCCTAATTAAATATAAACATGCAGCAAATACATACATAAAATAAATAAATACTTCCATAAAAAAAAAATTAAACTTAAACCTTACACAACAAACCAGCAAAAACTTAGACAAACAAGATTAATTAAACAAACAATGCAGAACAAATACTACGACAAACAAGACCAAAGCCAGACACAAACTTAACTTACACAACAAACCAGCAAAAACTTAGACAAACAAGATTAATTAAACAAACAATGCAGAACAAATACTACGACAAACAAGACCAAAGCCAGACACACCACAAATACATAACAAGTGCCACGTAGCGACAAGATGCATTACTTCCACCTCCTGCTATTAATCTCGTGAATTTATGTAATATTAAGATTAAGTAGCAGTAGTACATTTTTTTTTAATTTTAACTGTGTGAGCTTCGCCTTTATGTATCAACGTCAGAAGGGAAGATTGAGCAATACATTAGTCTCCTCACCACTCATAGATCATCAACTGCTTGGTTTTGTAGACTGCGTGACTGTGTTCCATTGTGGTGGTGGTGGTGGTGGTGGTGGTCATTGTGGGTGTGGTTATGAAGATATGATTGTGGTGGTGATAGTGGTGTGGTGTTTATACTGACTGTATGTGGTAATCATGTGGTGTGGTGATTGCATGGTGCTAGTGGAGGTGATGTGGTAAATGTGGTTACGAGTGTAATGGTGGTGGTTGTAATTGGTGATTATGTGTGGTTATAATTGTGGTAGTGTGGTGTTGTGGGTGGTGTTGTGGTATTGTGGGTGTGGTAATGGTGGTGATTGTTTTGGTATAGTGTGGGATTGTGGTTGTATTGCTGTGGTATTGTGGTGGTGGCGGTCAGTGTGGTATAGTGGATGTGGTGATAGTGGTGTGGGTGGTCACTGTGATGTATTGTGGGTATGGTGATGGTGGTATGATGATAGTGATGATTGTGTTGAGATGGTGTAATGTAATGTGCAGTTATAATGGTGATAATAGTAGCTTAAATATTTCAGTAGCTTGAAAAATATCTAAGTCATTACATCAAGTACAAGTCAAAGAGTATAATGTTATGATCTACTCTTCTCTTTTATAATTTTCCAAGTGACAACGCTGTAATGAAGACTCTCCAAGGTGACGAGCCACGCCTTCCCTGCACCCTAATGACGCAACACCAATTAAACCTGGAAACAAAAACCTGGCGCGTGTATAATGATGGCGAGGAATCTTCAGTTTTGTGGCGGTGATGATAGAGGAAGTAAAAAAAGAAAATTAATTGTTCTCAGAAAAAAGATCGCAAAATTAGAGATGATAATGAAGTAAATGTTTAAAAAGTAAGTAGATGTTCAGAAAAAAATCTCGTTACTACAATTTTCCAGTTTTATGTAAGAGATAAAAAGAGTAAAGAAGAAATAAGTAAAGGTTCTCAGCCCGAAGATTTGTAGAAGCGATGATAAAGTAAAAAAAAAATTAAGTATTCTCAAAAAAAAAGTCTCGTTTCTTAGTCCGCAACACGTAAAGAAGTAACTAAACATTGTGAATAGTCTGTCAATGTTAATAAAGTTAAAAAAAAGTAAGGAAAGCGTCTCAAAGTCTTAAGTTTTGTAGAAATAAAGTAAAAAAATAAATAAATAAACATTTCCCTAAAACAAACCCAGTTACCCAATCATCAGTTACCTTATCCCAAGTTTTACATAAGCGATAATAGATCAAATAGAAAAGCAAACATCATGAAAACCTTCCCAGTAATCTTATCTTCCTGTGTAAATTGGGTGCTTCACTGCTTCACGCGACGCAAACCCAATGAATCTGCAGCAGGAACCCAACAAGAAACTCAATCACAGCGTCTCGGGGGAAGTCTTAGCACTTTTTTCGCGTCTCCTCACATCCCAGTACTCCTTCAGTGCCGCGCTTCCATCTTACCAAGGAAGGGAAGTGAAGAATGAGGTGGAAATAGTTGTAGGATATTATTTTTTGTCTATATAGTGTCATTTTTGTTGTGGAAAATATTATGGGGAGAAGGTTCGTGTGTGTGTGTGTGTGTGTGTGTGTGTGTGTGTGTGTTTGTGTGTGCGCGCCGTGTCATACACCTGCCCGCTCATCGTAATTGGCCATATTTTCCCTCCACGGCCGCCACCCACACGCCCACTCCACTCATACACCCACCCACCCCTCCACCCACCTACTCTTCCACCCATCCACCCACACACGCACCGCCTGTCACCAGCAAAGCACACAGAGATATTATCCTTTTGTGTACGAGTATATCATTTTCTCCTCCTCCTCCTCCTCCTCCTCTTTCTCCTCCTCCTGTTCATAATTCTCTGCGTGCTCTTTCTTTTACCTTTTATTTTGTTCATCTTCCTTATTCTTTCTATCCTCCTCCTCCTCCTCCTCCTCCTCCTCCTCCTCCTCCTCCTCCTCCTCCGGCTGTTATTGTGCTCGTGTCTGATTTCTCGAGATTGGTGTGGACTGGAAAGGAGGAGGAAAAGGAAGAAAAGGAGGAGGAGGAGGAGGAGGAGGAGGAGGAGGAGGAGGAGGAGGAGGAGGAGGGCACGGAGCGAGGACAGCTTATGGCTTGTGTTAGTGAGAAGGAAGGAAGAAGGAGGGAGGGACGAATAACACCGAAGAGGAGGAAGAGGAAGAAGAGGGAGGAGTGGAAGGAATTATGGTATGGACATGGGAGAGACATGGGAGGGAATGGAGTGATATGGAGGAAGCAAGGAGGGAGGGAGGGAGGGAGGGAGGGAGGGAGGGAGGAAATGGTGCTATAGGAGAGGGGGGAGGAGGGAGCAGGATAAATGTTATGGAACGGTGAGGTGGGAGGGAGAGAGAGAGAGGGAGGGAGAGAGGGAGAGGGAGAGGGGAGAAGGGGGTGCTGACAATGGGGAGATTAGAGAGATGTTGGGGAGGGAGAGTGGTGGGGTATGATGGGGAGGAGGAGAGAGGAGAGGAGAGGGGGGTGTTTATGGCAGTTTTGGGGTTGGGGGTGGTTAAAAGTGTGTGTGTGTGTGTGTGTGTGTGTGTGTGTGTGTGTGTGTGTGTGTGTGTGTGTGTGTGTGTGTGTTATCGAGCCTCCTGTAGATAAGGAAAAAAAAATGTTAAAATGAACAGCAACATACAAGCTTTCTCTCTCTCTCTCTCTCTCTCTCTCTCTCTCTCTCTCTCTCTCTCTCTCTCTCTCTCTCTCTCTCTCTCTCTCTCTCTCTCTCTCTCTCTCTCTCTCACGATTTATTTTGTCATTTCAAGGTTATAGCAGATTTTTTTTTCATTTTTTTTATTTCCATTCCTTGTATTACTTGCTATCTTCTTTTTTTTTATATATTTCAAGATTTATTACTGTATTTCTTCTTTATTTCCTCTCTCCTTTTTACTGCTATCCACTCTCAGTATTGGCTTGTGTATCTCTTACCTTTTTTATCTTTTATTTTCTTCTTTTTTTTTTTTCTTTCTTTCTTCCAATGGTCTTTATCTGCAGGGAGAAATCTTATTGCTTATGAAGAAGGCTTTTATTTATTTTCACACACACACACACACTCTCTCTCTCTCTCTCTCTCTCTCTCTCTCTCTCTCTCTCTCTCTCTCTCTCTCTCTCTCTCTCTCGTTCCTCCATACTTTATTTCTCTCTCCTTTCCTCCTTCCTTAATCTCCTTCATTTCTCCAGGTTTCTCCATGTTCTTCCCACTACTTCTCCTCCTCCTCCTCCTCCTCCTCCTCCTGATAAATGTTGCTTCAGAAATTAGATTTTTTTTTACTGAATGGCGCTGGGAATGGAGAATGATATCAAGGTGGATCTTCTTTGCAACCAATATTACAGACATGTGAGGAGAATCTTTCACTCCTCCTCCTCCTCCTCCTCCTCCTCCTCCTCCTCCCTCACCCGTTCTTTATATCTCTTGTTATTGTTGTTCGTTTTCTTTTTTGTTTTTTTTCCCTCGTTCTTCCTCTTCTTCTTCTACTTGGTGTTTGTTTATTTGTCTTCTTTGTTCTGCTTCCATTAAGTCGATCAGTTTATCGGTATTATATTTTTTTCTTTATTGTTTTCTTCCGTGTTGTTTTGTTGTTTATTTGTTTGTTTGTTTTTTCTTTCGTTTTTATCGTCTCTTTTCGTTGAATTAAACTGTCAGTGTTGTTGTTTTTTTGTTCTTGTTCTTTTTTTCTCTCCTTTTTTCTTTCTCTCTTTCTTTTCCTCCTCCTCCTCCTCCTCCTCCTCCTCCTCCTCCTCCTCCTCCTCCTCCTCCTAATCAAGTAGCAGCAGCCAAGAAGGAACTAAACTTAGCACAGATGAAAATTATAACCCACATCAAAATGACAGACAGGAAAAGTCAAGGTCACACACACACACACACACACACACACACACACACACACACACACACACACACACACACACACACACACACACACACACACACACACACACACACCAATACCACCCTCTAAAACCCCACTTTTCCTTCTTTATATATTCTATTTTTTTCTTTTTTTTTTTTTAGCCCTTTTATTTTTCACCATCTATAACTAGTGGAAATTTAAACTCACTCCCCACACTCCAAATAATAAAAAAAAAAAAAAGAATAACCTCCAGCTCATATTTCTATTTATTTTTGTCTCCCCTCTTTATCGTAGCGTGAGGTGGGGACGGGTGACTAATGCACTTCGTCGCCTGCTGCCATCTAGTGGTGTTTTCACGAACAATATTGGGCGTGGGTGTGACGACGAGTGGAGGGAGGAGGGAGAGGAGGAGAGGACGAAGTGAAGTGAGGAGGGTGCATGGTGAAAGTGATGAGAGTGATGAGGGTGCGTGGATGGCTGACTGGGTGGTGATATTCAGAGAGAGAGAGAGAGAGAGAGAGAGAGAGAGAGAGAGAGAGAGAGACTTATAGTACGAATAGATAGATGGACAGATACAACACGGTCAAACAAGGTAGCAGAGAGAGAGAGAGAGAGAGAGAGAGAGAGAGAGAGAGAGAGAGAGACTTATAGTACGAATAGATAGATGGACAGATACAACACGGTCAAACAAGGTAGCAGAGAGAGAGAGAGAGAGAGAGAGAGAGAGAGAGAGAGAGAGAGAGAGAGAGAGAGAGAGAGAGAGAGAGAGAGAGAGAGAGAAACGGTCCACTGCATTAATCCATGTATAATTCTTTACTGGAATAAAAAAGGATGAAAAAGTCAAACACAAACAAACAAACAAATAAACAAACAAACAAACAAAAAACAACAAAAAACGTGACTTCATGGTGATTGCATTTTTATCACACTATTGTCAGATTTTTTTTTAATACATTTTAACTAAATAATACACTTTTTTTTTGCCTTTATTGTGCAACCAACAGTAACAAAAGTGTGAGAAACAAAGGCCTTAATAAAATCGACCTCTTTTCTAGATTTTCCGTTCCGCTTAGTGTTTAACCGAGTGAAGTATTGAATCTGAAGCAGTTGAAGCAGTGAATGAAGTATTGATAAGTTATTGCTTTGCTTTGGTTAGGTTAGGTTAGGTTTATTTTGGTAAGGTTAGTTAGGTTAGGTTAGGCTAAGTTTGGTTTGGTTAAATTAGGTTTAGTTTGCTTATGTTAGGTTAGGTTAGGTTAGGCTAAGTTTGGTTTGGTTAGGTTGGGTTTAGTTTGGTTCGGTTAGGTTAGGTTAGATTTGGTTAGGTTAGGTTTAGTTAGGTTAAGTTAGGTTAGGCTAGATTTGGTTAGGTTAGGTTTAGTTTGGTTTTGTTAGGTTAGATTAGGTTTGGTTTTCTTAGATTTTTTTGTTGTTAGATATTTTATTTAGCTTTCTGTTTTTGAAGCCAGTAATAGTCTATCCATCTGTCTACTGTGTGTGTGTGTGTGTGTGTGTGTGTGGACTCAGTGGAAGCCGTGCCGTATAATAAGACATTATTGGCAACAAGCGAAGTGGATTTCCTTGAAACAGTTCACATTCTTCCGCCTCCTCTTCCTCCTCCTCCTCCTCCTCCTCCTCCTCCTCCTCCTCCTCCGGCGTCTTCGTATAGTTTTCGTCCTCCTTGTCCTCGTCCTTGTTCTTCTTCTTGTTTTCTGTGGCCCCGTTTCTCCTTCTGTGTTCTTGTTCTTGCCCTTCCCCTCCTCTTCCTTGTTCTCCCTTCACTCCTCCTCCTCCTCCTCCTCCTCCTCCTCCTCCTCCTCCTCCTCCTCCTCCTTACATCTCGTTTGTCACAGTCTCAATTTCCGTTTCGTCCCCTGAATCTCATCTCCCTCACCTCTATTTTTCCCTTCATGTTCCTCCTTTCTCTCCCCCGCCCTCCCTCCTCCTCCTCCTCCTTTTCCTCCTCCTCCTCCTCCTCCTCCTCCTCCTCCTCCTCCTCCACCCTTTCCTCCATTCCTCCTCCACCGCAGACGTGTGCCGGCGTCTTGGAGGAAAAAAGGGCAGGAAGGAGTAGGACATTAGGAGAGGGTAATAATTCTACTTAGCGGGATTAAGACTCGCTAATAGGGACACCAAGGCTCTGGGTGTGTGTGTGTGTGTGTGAGAGAGAGAGAGAGAGAGAGAGAGAGAGAGAGAGAGAGAGAGAGAGAGAGAGAGAGAGAGAGAGAGAGAGAGAGAGAGAGAGAGAGAGAGAGAGAGAGATATAAAGAGATTTTGAAGATTTGGGAAAGAGATTTGGGAAGTACTACTGATTCTAACACACACACACACACACACACACACACACACACACACACACACACACACACACACACACACACACACACACACACACACACACACACACACACACACACACGCACTTTTCATACACCAATTTTTTTTCCTGATCTGGCAAGAAAAAAAAAAGAAAAATGAAGATGAGAGAGAGAAAAAAAACATTCTTCAGTTATTTGAGAGAGAGAGAGAGAGAGAGAGAGAGAGAGAGAGAGAGAGAGAGAGAGAGAGAGAGAGAGAGAGAGAGAGAGAGAATCATAGGAACTGGAAGGAATTTAATATTTTCCCTCCTGAATGTTCCTCCTCCTCCTCCTCCTCCTCCTCCTCCTCCTCCTCCTCCTCCTCCTCCTCCTCCTCCTCCTCCTCCTCACCTGCATAGAAACTGTCCAACAGGAGGAGGAGGAGGAGTGTGTGGAGGAGTTTGACTAGAATGAAAAGGAAGGAGGAGGAGGAGGAGGAGGAGGAGGAGGAGGAGGAGGAGGAGGAGGAGGAGGAGGAGGAGGAAGGGGAAGGGGTAGGTATGGAGGTGGTAGTGGAGTAAGAGGGAGAAGGGAAGGAGGAAGAACAGATGTAGGGTAAAAGAAGGAAGAGGAAGAGTAGGACGAGGAGGAGGAGGAGGAGGAGGAGGAGGAGGAGGACATGATAGTGGTCTGTGAGTGCAACGCAAGAATACGAAGAGGAATAAGAAGAGGAGAAGAAAGAAGAAGAAGAAGAGGAGGAGGAGGAAGAGGAGGAAGCAGTGGAGGAAGAAACGAGAGAAAGTTTTTAAAGGCTGGAAATGTTAACTTGTAAATACAATTTCTCTCTCTCTCTCTCTCTCTCTCTCTCTCTCTCTCTCTCTCTCTCTCTCTCTCTCTCTCTCTCTCTCTCTCTCTCTCTCTCTCTCTCTCTCTCTCTCTCTCTGTATTTATTTCCTCCTAATATCCCCTAAAGACGTTGTTCATCCTGCCCTAATGCCTTGTCTCTCCCCAATTCTCCCTTGCTTTTAGCCAAATATTTTTTTTCCCAGGAAGAACTCGAGCAAAGAAAAGAAAAACAGGCAAGAGTAGTCGAGTTGTTAAGTGATTGGGTCTCATTTGCTGCTTGTACCTTTTTTTTTCTTCCTTTTCCCTTCTTTCCTTCTTCTTTTCTTGTTTGATTTCTGTTTTCTTCTTTATCAGCTATTATCTGTTGCTTTTATCATTTTCCTGTCTTTTAGTTTCTTTCCTTCTTTCCTTTTCTACTTTGCTTTCTGTTTTGTCCTTTATTCGTATTTTTTTCTCTCTTTTCCTCTTGTTCTGTTATTGCTTATACCACTTTTTTCCCTTCTGCCTTCTTTCTTTCTTTTCCTTCTGTATTTTTATTTCTATTTTGTCCTGAATTCTTATCATCTTCCATTTCTTATCTATCTTGTTAGTCTCTCTTTTGCTTTTCTTCCTTTTTTCACTAAAGTATAAAATGAAAATGCCTGTTTTTCTATTTCATCTTATTTCCTTATTGTCTTCCTTTTTCTTCCTATCTTGTTATGTTTCCTTTACTTTTTCTCCCTTTTTTTTTATTAAAGGATGGAAGGAAAATGCTTTTTGTTTTGTTTTCTGTTTTTCTTGCTTCTTAATTTTTTTATCTATTTTTCCAATCTACTTTTTTCTGTGTTTTTTTTCTCCTCTACACTTTCCCTTTTCTTATTTTCATCTTCTGCTCTTCTCTTTGCTTCCTCTCCTGTCATTATCTCTCCTCTTACTTCATACGTTTCCTCTCCTTTTACTCCTCTTATTCCCACTTGCGTCTTACTTTGTGTCTCCTTTCTCTTCTGCCTCGTTCCACATAGATGGTTTTCCAGTTTTGTCTTCTTATTTACGTTCTTTTTCCCTCCATGTGTCTCCTATCTTATTTTTTTCTCATCCTTTCTTCATCCATTTTTTTTCGTGTCTACTTTGCTTCTCTATTATTCCCTCCATTTGTGTCTCTTCTTTTTTCTATTATCCTTTTTCCCTTTTTTTTTCTGGTCCACTTTACTCTTCTGTTTTTTCTCTTCTTTTTTTCCCTATTTCTTTTTTCTTGTCCTTTCCTCCTCTATTACTTGTTCATTTTGCTTCTCTCATTCCCGCTGTTTGTCTCTCTATTTTTTTCTCTTCTCCTTTTCTCCTCCGTTACTTATCTTGTATTTTCTATATCTTTATTTCTCTAACGTTTCTACTTAGTTCTTTTCTTCTCTCCACGCTTCCTCCTTCCTTCTTTCTTTTCTTCCTTTGACTTTCTTTTACTCTTCGTTTATCCCCAACCTCTCCTACTCCTTTCTTTCCTCTCCTCCAACCATTTCAGTGTATTTTTCCTTCCCCACGTCTTTTTTTTCCTCTAGTGACTTCATTTTGTTTTGTTTTTCCTTCTACTTCTCTTTACTTTTTTCTCCTTCACCGACTTCTTTGTTCTTTTGTTTCCATACTTTTTTTTTCTCTTTTCTCTCCTTTATCCTTCATTTTTCTTTTTTTTTTCTTTTTATTTCCTACTACTTCATTTCTATTTTTGTCTATCTTCTATCTTTGTTCAACTTCTCTTTGTTTTTTTATCCTTTTTCTCATATCTCTCTCTCTCTCTCTCTCTCTCTCTCTCTCTCTCTCTCTCTCTCTCTCTCTCTCTCTCTCTCTCTCTCTCTCTCTCTCTCTCTCTCTCTCCTGGACCTTCATTTCATCCCCACTCGTGTCCCTCTCCTCGTTTTCTTCTACGTCATTATCATCTTCAGGAGTTTAATCACTGAGTACAAACACACTTGCGAACGCGTCTTTGGATTTCTTCGTCACGTTTCTTGCCATATTTTTCTGTGTTAAATATTCAAGGGAGTGTATTTTTATGGGTGTGTTTGCTAATGTTTTTTCTGCCTCTTCGTGTTGTTGTTTATCTGGCGTTTAGTACTTGGAGTATCTCTTAACTTAGTCCTCCTTTAAATCTCGGTTTTCTTTAGTAGTCAAAAGTCGTGGTAAAAATGGGAAACGTCATAATTTTCTTTTTTTCTTTCTTTTTTTTTTTTTTTGGCGTTTAATATTGAAGTGAGGCTTACGTATATTTTTGTCTGTTTCTTGCCTCTCCGTGTTGTGTACCTAGCGTTTAATACTCGGGAGTGTCTCTTAGCTTAGTCCTCCTTTAAATCTCGTTTTCTCTAGTCGCTAAAACAAAAAATGATAAAAAATGGGATACGTTGCATTTCCATTTCATTTTTCATTTTTGCTTTTTTTTTTTTTTCTTACTTTTGTCATCGGTATTTTTTACATGGATGTATCTTAAGGCTTTCTTTCTTGTGTCTTTCTTCGTCGTCGTCCTCCTCCTCCTCCTCCTCCTCCTCCTCCTCCTCCTCCTCCTCCTCCTCCTCCTCCTCCTCCTCCTCCTCCTCCTCCTCCTCCTCCTCCTGAAAAGCGACCTTCCCGGAAAGCTGCCGGACGAAACGATGGAGATTCTTGCCCGTTTTGTGAAGCTGTCACGTACCGGAGAATGCGCAGGCTTGATGGCGCTCGTCTGGATAGTTTCTTTTCCTCTCTCTCTCTCTCTCTCTCTCTCTCTCTCTCTCTCTCTCTCTCTCTCTCTCTCTCTCTCTCTCTCTCTCTCTCTCTCTCGAGGGCTGCAAGGGAAAGTTATCCGTCATGTCCAGTTTCTTTTCCCTCTTTTCATTGTTATCTAGTTTAATCATTTTTTTTTTATTTGTTATTTCTTTATTGTCTTGTGTTCGTCGTCTTTTTTTTTCTTTAAGCGTAATCCGTCTTTATATATATATATATATATATATATATATATATATATATATATATATATATATATATATATATATATATATATATATATATATATATATATATATATATATATATATATATATATATATATATTTTTTTTTTTTTTTTTTTTTTTTTTCTCTATCCATTCTCTCGTATTCTATATATATATATATATATATATATATATATATATATATATATATATATATATATATATATATATATATATATATATATATATATATATATATATATATATATATATATATATATATTTTTTTTTTTTTTTATCCATTCTTTCGTATATATTTTTTTTATCCATTCTTTCGTATTTTTTTTATCATCTAGTCTTTTCTTTTGGTCGTTTATATATTTTTTTGTTCTTTTATTCTTTCTCTTTTTATTTTTCTTATGTCAGTGTCTTTTTTTTTCATTCCTTTATTTTATTTTCATTTCGGTGTGTGTGTGTGTGTGTGTGTGTGTGTGTGTGTGTGTGTGTGTGTGTGTGTGTTTCAATTTGCACACACCAAAAGTCACCATAAATTTTAGCTGCGAGACAAAAACAATAAAACAAACACACGAAAACAAACAGAAAAATGCGAGAACACTGCATCAAATACCACCATAATAACAGAGAGAGAGAGAGAGAGAGAGAGAGAGAGAGAGAGAGAGAGAGAGAGAGAGAGAGAGAGAGAGAGAGAGAGAGAGAAAATTTACGTCCTATTCTATTGTGGTGGTGTAAAAGTTGTATTGTGATGTAATAGTGGTGATGATAGTGATGATAGTGGTGATGGTGGTGATGTTGAATTGTGCTAGACGTGGGGTAGTGGTGATGCCTATTAGTGTAGAAGTGGTGGTGGTGGTTGTATGGTGGCTGTAGTGGTGGTGGTGGTAGTGTGGTGCTGTGGTTGTAGTGGTAGCATGATGGATTAATGGTATGTAATAGTAGTGGTGGTGGTGGTGGTGGTGGTGGTGGTGGTGGTGGAGGAGGACCCAATGACTGTGTCTCTATACAAGACTACTGACGGAGACTCAGAGGACCCTTGCCTGAATGTGAATGAACGCTTAGATCCTATTGGAAGGAAAAGTTTTTGTTGTGTTTATTGGGGAATGTTTGGTGTGTGTGTGTGTGTGTGTGTGTGTGTGTGTGTGTGTGTGTGTGTGTTAATGAATATGATAGGAATAAAGTGAGGTTGCCAGCTGAGCGTGTATTAAATGAAGCTGTTAGTTATACTCTCTCTCTCTCTCTCTCTCTCTCTCTCTCTCTCTCTCTCTCTCTCTCTCTCTCTCTCTCTCTCTCTCTCTCTCTCTCTCTCTCTCTCTCTCTCTCTCTCTCTCTCTCTCTCTCTCACACACACACACACACACACACACACACACACACACACACACACACACACACACACACACACACACACACACACACACACACACACACACACACACACACCATAATTAACATCAGTAGCAGCCATTACACGCTTACTACTAATTAAACGCCTCTCTCTCTCTCTCTCTCTCTCTCTCTCTCTCTCTCTCTCTCTCTCTCTCTCTCTCTCTCTCTCTCTCTCTCTCTCGCAACAGTCAAGAGTCGCGGCACTGTGCCAATCCGTGCCAACATATTCCTGTAAACTTTTCAATCTCAACACTCCACCTGCCATCTTTTCCCTTCCCGCCGCTTCTACCGCAGCCATTGACACTTTGATTATGTAGCAAATAACTCTGTATTATGAAACGCTTTGCTCTCTTATAAGGACTATTTTCAAAGGTCACAAGGATGATTAGACCATTTCTCTTTTCTGCCACCTCTACTGCAGCTGCTGGTCCGTGGATTCTGTAGCATAAAAGTCTGTATTTTGAATCGGTCTTGCCTCTCATAAGGGTTATTTTGAAAGGCCACAGGAATTATTGTATTTCATCTTACGGGTACTTTTTTTTTTTTTCCAGGTAATGGTTTGTTGTTAAATTAGCACTAGTCATGAAGGTGGTCTTAAAATATTGTTAATGTCTATGGTTCTCACAAAAAAAAAAATAATAATAATAATAATTTCAAAGGTTACAAAGTTGACTAGACAAGTTTTCATATATTTTTTTTTTTTTTATCTGATACAGAGTTCTTGTTAAACTAGTACTGCAATCATGGATGCTCCTAGAAAACTTTAACTTTCACTACTGGTTGTTAAAAAGAGTCAGGATTAGACGCTGAAACATACAATAAACACTCGTCATAACTCTTTTTTTTTTTTTGTACGTTTTTTGAAAATTCTCTTGGGATTGGCATCTTCAGCGGGTCTTTTTTTTTTTTAGTCTTTTATTGACCTTGGCCTGAACATCTCTTACATAAAAGAAAAGAAAAGGAAAATCTCTTACTGTATTCCTTCGTCTTCTACCCATAAGCCTGTCCCAGATCTCTTTTCTATTAATACAAGTTTATACAGACTGTGGCATGTTTATAGAGAATCCCTTACAGTACCTCAGCATTCCCCTTTTTCACCCGTACACGTTTCCTCTCTTTGCCATATTCACAAGACTTATCCGCGCGTTTATTCCCGTGTCTCCCTTCCCGTCATAACTTGCACACAAAAATTGCCAGTAGCAGGGATATTTCTCCTCATGTTTACGATTATGGGCGCGTACTGTGCCGAGTAATACGGTACTTTTATTATGGGTAGCGAGTATCCTGCCACGAGGCGCACTGGATGTGGCTGTCGTGTTCAAACGAGGTGAAAAAGGTGTATCGCTAGTTAGATATACAAGCTTAAAGAGAGAGAGAGAGAGAGAGAGAGAGAGAGAGAGAGAGAGAGAGAGAGAGAGAGAGAGAGAGAGAGAGAGAGAGAGAGAGAGAGAGAGATGAAGAAAGATGCTGATAAAGAAAGAAAAAAAATGGTTAAAAAAAAAGAAAATAAGAGAGAAAACAGAAGAAAGATGGAGAGGGCAAAACAAACGTGATCTGATAAAGGAAGGTGAGGAAGATGAAAGAGAGAAACGAGGTGAGGGACAAAAGAAGGGAAGAATCGTGAACTAGAGAGAAAGACGGAGAGGGTGGAGGGAATTGAAGAGATAAGAGCCAATAAGTCAAAAGAAAAGGGGAAAAAAAAAAAAAAAAACGTTCGTAACTTTTCTCATATGAAGAAACTGAAACTTTGAGGATTCCAGAGAGAGAGAGAGAGAGAGAGAGAGAGAGAGAGAGAGAGAGAGAGAGAGAGAGAGAGAGAGAGTATGCTGTTTGTGATAGAATTTTGCTGAGGAAAGGAAAAGAAAAACGAAGAAAATTGTAAAATATAATGAAAGAAGGAAAGAAAAGAGAAAGAGAAGGAGTAATAAAAAGGTTATGGAGAGGGTTAATGGGAAATAGCAGAGAGAGAGAGAGAGAGAGAGAGAGAGAGAGAGAGAGAGAGAGAGAGAGAGAGAGAGAGAGAGAGAGAGAGAGAATCACACAGACACTTACTTACAGACTCAGTTACTCCCTTGAAAGATTAGAAGTAAAGACGTCACACTTTGTCACACTGCAGGAAGTCATTCAATCGTATCACCCTGTCTGTATTGTCATATATATATATATATATATATATATATATATATATATATATATATATATATATATATATATATATATATATATATATATTTATTTATTTATTTATTTATTTATTTATTTTTTTTTATACGGAAAACACCAACGCTAATCTTTTTGGTTCTTCTTTAGGGACTGGCACCTCAATAGGCCTTTTTTATAGATATGTTTTGTTGCCCGTGTCCAATAAATAAATAAAAAAAAACACTGCAGGTTAATGGGAGACCAGGCCGTGTCCTCACTGCCACACTGGACAGTGTGTGCCACACACACACACACACACACAAAAAAAAAAAAAAAAAAAAAAAAAAAAGACAACTTACTTTCTCTAATTTAAAAATGTATTTTGAACACTAGAACCGAATCACTGAGCCCCGCGTGTGGATGATTGCAGCCCAACTCATCGTATTACCTGTGGTCAGTCACGGCCAGTCCCGGTCAATCACAGTTAGTCACTTCCATTCGCTTCTAGTCACGGCCACTCACGGTCAGTCACGGTCGGTCACAGCGTCGCGGTTAGTCACGGCCAGTCACTGCGCGCCACGTGAGGACTGACTGGGAGAGACACTGAGAATTATTTATTTTCTTTCCCCGACATTTTTTATTTATTTATTTTATTTTTATCGTGCAATGGACGTGGCAGTAACGCTTATAAAAAGGAATGTATGGGTGATTAACTCCAACTGCCAAGCACAGTATTATTCCTCCCTCTTTTTTTTTTTTTTTTTTTTTTTAGTATAGATTCAGTGGAAGGAATTCGTGAGTGGATTATAATTTTTTTTTTTTTCATGCGTGGTCTCGCTGTAGAGGAGAAAAATACATATTTCGTCCTATTTTGTGATTTGCAACGATATTGTTTCAGATTATTGTTTTAAAGTTGGCGTGAATGACGAAACTCAGATAAAATGAGGTAAAGTTGAGATGAATTAATGTGCAACTTATATTCTGTGATTTGTACTGATTGTTTTTTTTATTTATTTTATTTATTTATTTTTTTATTTGTAGCATCAAAGGTAAAGTTGAGGTGTGAAAGTGTGCATTTCATGATATTTTGTGACTTGTTTAGATAGTTTGTGTTGCTATTTTAAGGTGATTTGTACTGATTGTTTTTTTCTTTTTTTTTCATATTTATTTTGTAGCATTAAAGGTAAAGGTGAGGTGTGAAAGTATGCATAGTCTGTTTGTGTTACTCTTTCAAGTTCATCTGCATTATGAAATTGAGACAAAATAACGTAAAGATAACATGATAAAGAATATGGATCGTATGTTATTCTTTGCTTTGTTTTTGATATTTATTTTCTTATTGTTTCAACTTGGCTGGAGTTATTATACTAAAAGAAAAATTATAGAAGGATACGAAAATAGAAGGATAAATTGCATCATAGCTTGCAAAATACACTAATAAATACTTTTCTTGATCATTTTAGACATATTATATTTTGAGCTCCATCCATTTACTCACTCACTCCACCGCCTCGTATTGGCAACTCATAGTAAATCAATTGCATCATTATTCACCTTCATACCAGACGAATTCATCATCATTCATAGTATAAACATTTTAACTCCATCTATCCACTTTCATCATAGTGGAGGGAACGTGCAATATTTCTTCCTCTTTTCCCTCTTCATGATTATTCAGTAAAGAAAGGTTTTAAACAATTACCTTCAATTTAGACAAACTTACTCGAATTTCTTGTATGAATATTTTAACTTCATTTATTTCCTTTTCATTATATTCCATAGCAGAGAGACAGTGCAATATTTCGCTGTGCACTTCCTCTGCTATTACAATATTATTTAGTAAAGAGAGAAACTAAAACAATAACCTTTAAATTAGACACCTACTATAACTCATTGTATAAATAGTTCAACTCCATTTATTCCTTTTCATTATTTTTCGTAGCAGAGACAGTGCTGTGCGAATATTTCCTCCTCTGCTTCCCCTACAAATTAATCAGCAGCATTAATCAGTAAAGGAAGCATTAAAGCACTAACATTCTTCGTATAAGCATCTTAGCACCATCCCTTTGTTTTCACCACTTAATTTGCTTTAGTAGAGAGACACTAGTACTTCTTCATTTTCTTCTACATTACTTAATATAAAAAAAGACTTAAAAACCTTCAATTCGCACAAACTTAAGTACTTCATTTTCTTTAAGAGAGAGAGAGACACTGTATTTCCTCTTTTTTTTTCCCCTACACTATTTAACACACCAAAAAAAAAATTCAAATCACACAAACTTGACATAATCCTGCATAAATATCTCAATCCCATCAAATTACATTCACCAGTCTATATTCAGCGCTGCATTCCCGTTCTCCAGGTCTTTCTCACTCACTCCCTCCTTGTCTTCAGGTAGCGAGGGACCGTCATGTGAAGACTCTGCAGCACCTGGTGACGGGGAACATTAGCACCAGGTAAGGGAAGCCAGGTGTGTGACTTAACTGGGCGTGACGGATTATACTTTCAAAATACACAGATTACTTATTTCGTGTTGTTACTGTATGATGTGCGTGTGTGTGAGAGAGAGAGAGAGAGAGAGAGAGAGAGAGAGAGAGAGAGAGAGAGAGAGAGAGAGAGAGAGAGAGAGAGTAAATTGGGTAGAAAGAAATATATTGTGTTATTTGTCGTTGAATTTTGCTGAGAAGAAAACACGATGAAAACGAAAACATTTCTGAAATAAAATGAAAAAGGAAAAGAAAAAGAAAGTGGATAAAAAATAGGTTTTTCGAGAGTAAATATAGCAGAGAGAGAGAGAGAGAGAGAGAGAGAGAGAGAGAGAGAGAGAGAGAGAGAGAGAGAGAGAATTGGACAGAAAGAAATATATTGCGTAATTTGTCGTAGAATTTTGCTGAGAAGAAAAAACACTGAAAATGAAGAAAATTATGAAATATAACGAAATAAAGGGAAAGAAAGGACGAATAAAAAAAAAAGTTTGGAGAGGGAAAATAGCAGAGAGAGAGAGAGAGAGAGAGAGAGAGAGAGAGAGAGAGAGAGAGAGAGAGAGAGAGAGAGAGATAAATTGGGCATAAAGAAATATACTAATGCATTTATGATAAAGTTTTGCTGAGGAATTTTGAAAAGATAGAAGAAAAGAGAAAGAGAAGCAATAATAAAGAAAATATGGATAGGGAGAATAGCAGAGAGAGAGAGAGAGAGAGAGAGAGAGAGAGAGAGAGAGAGAGAGAGAGTGTCAGAAATAGCTATTAAGGATATGATGTGATGGTACAGTAATCACCACATGTCAGCCCCCAGATATATGACCCGAGAGAGAGAGAGAGAGAGAGAGAGAGAGAGAGAGAGAGAGAGAGAGAGAGAGAGAGAGAGAGAGAGAGAGAGAGAGAGAGAGAGAGAGAGAGAGAGAGAGAGAGAGAGAGAGAGAGAGAGAGAGAGAGAGAGAGAGAGAGAGAGAGAGAGAGAGAGAATGAAATACAACTGGAAGGGAAGGTAAGAGAGAAGCAAAGACGGAAGCAAAAGAATAGAATGAAAGAAAAAAATACGAAAGGATGTAGCAAAGAGGGAGGAAGAGAGAAGGATAGGAGGAAGAAGAGTATAAGGGAAGTATAGGTTTTAGAATGAGGAAAAGGAGGAGGAGGAGGAAAGGAAGACAAAAAAAAATGATACAGAGAAAGAGGGAGGGAAGAATGAATGAGGGAACCGTGGAGGGAGGAGGAAATTGGGAAGTCTCGTGAATGGCGGAAGAGGAGAGAGAGAGTAAAGAGAGAGAGGAGGGAAGAAGAGGACACGGTTAGTGGAGGAGCCTTGCAAAGTGTTATTGTCCTGCCATGCTGCACGCGGGTCCTGCAATAAGTAGGGGAATCTGGCGGTGTCCTTAGAATCAATGGCTCTTTCCCCACGTGTCCTCGAGAAGGGAAGCTAGAGTGTGTATGCAGTTCTGACGACCTTACTGTTTTATATATATATGTACTTTTTTTTTTACCCTTGGCTCATATGAAAAGAGAAAAGTTCGTAGTGTTTTATACCTTGAATTGCTTGTATGTTTTTTTTTTATTTCTATTTTATTAGTCACGCTAGACGGTTTGAATAAGCGTAAAGAAAAGTGAAGGTACTACACTTATATGAAGAAGGAAAGAAAGGTGGTGTTTTATCCCTTGAATTGTTAGTGAGAGTACATTTTCTGTTTTGTTAGTCATTGTAGACGATTTGAATAGGCATGAATAAGACTAAAGGTACTAATAAGTCTAAAGTACTTAATTAATCTTGTGTTTAACCCTTCCATTACTACTTTATTCGTTATCCTTGCTTTGAATGAGCGTGAATAAATGTACACTTGCTAATAAGTTCTAAATAAATTGTCAATCTTATGGTTATATCTTCGTTTTGTAATGATAATTCGACACTAGCAATTCTGTTTGTGTCGCCTTTGATTTAAGTGAACATAAATTAAACTTAAGGTGGTAATAGATTTTAATTACATGACTATTTTTTTGTGGTTATTATTTTGATTACTTGTGAGAATACGAGGCTTTCTATTCAACTAATCAGAGTGGATGATTTGAATAAGCATAAAGAAAAATAGAGGTAATGATAACTGTAGGTACATGATCACTCTTGCGTTGATGTATTCCATTGTTTATGACTGTGTGATGCTTGTTACTTTGTTTGAGTAAGTGGATTTAGATGAACATAAAATTACAGGTGCTAAAAAGTTTGAGCCTTTATTGATATGATTGCTTATGACAGAAAGACGCTTGTTACTTTGAGTTTGAGGATTTAAATGAATATAAAATTACAGGTGCTGAAATATAATTACAGGCGCTGAAATGTTTTAGGTCTGTTTATTTGATTGCTTGTGACAGAATGATGCTTGTTACCTTGAGTTAGAGAATTTAAATGGACATAAAATTACAGGTGCTAAAATGTTAGAGCCTTTATTTATTTGATTGCTTATGACAGAAAGACGCTTGTTACTTGAGTTAAAGGATTTAAATGAACATAAATAAACCTACAGGTGCTGATATGTTTAAGCTAAATGATCAGTCTTATACTAATCCTCCCATCACTTGACAATACGGCATAAGTTATTCTATTTGAGTTACCTTTGACGATTTGAATGAGCATAAATAAAACAAGAGGCACCAAAATATTTGAATCACTGTACAGTTTTTATTGCTGTCAGTGATGTTCTGAAATTATACTTTAAACTTGTGCCAGATTGCATTAAGATAGAGAGCCCATAGTAGTGAACAGGTTACACACTTAGACACTCAGACAGACACGCAGGACGGATGTGGACGAAAAGTGAGAGGCAGTGGAGTGATTCGCCTTTATAGTGACAGGTGTGTGTTTTGTATCGTGTGGTTCACTTGGCTTTGTATTCAGGTGTGTGAGAGAGAGAGAGAGAGAGAGAGAGAGAGAGAGAGAGAGAGAGAGAGAGAGAGAGAGAGAGAGAGAGAGAGAGAGAAAGTAGCGGTGATGACAAGTTAGACACGCTTCACAATTAACAGATCGCCTTTATGAATGCAATCTCTCTCTCTCTCTCTCTCTCTCTCTCTCTCTCTCTCTCTCTCTCTCTCTCTCTCTCTCTCTCATTTTTCCTTCATTCTTGCATTCTTTTCCATTTTCACCTTTTCTTTATTTTTGCTTTTTTTGTTTTACTTTATTCCTTTACTTTATCTTTTTACATTAATCAACCTATACTTCTCTCTCTCTCTCTCTCTCTCTCTCTCTCTCTCTCTCTCTCTCTCTCTCTCTCTCTCTCTCTCTCTCTCTCTCTCTCTCTCTCTCTCTCTCTCTCTCTCTCTCTCTCTCTCTCTTACACTTCCGCGTGTTAAAGCAGCAATGATGGTAGGCATCTGTCAGTGTGTCAGTCTGTCACCGCCACCGCCACGTGCACTAACTCAAGTCTTCCTCCTCCAAACAGCTCATCATTTTATGGCTAATTGTCCACGAAGCTCAAGATATCATCAGAATTATTATTATCACCACTTTGCACGAACGTTATCTCTCAGTCTCTTATCTATTCTGAAGTTCTTATCTCTTCTAAACCTCTAAAGTGTCAGTGGAATTATTACCGTCTGGTTTGGATTTTTTCAACGTTTATGTGTTTGTTAGTTCAGGTCAATGTTTGGTTCAAGTGTTTGTTTCCCTCCCTTTACTTTCATCGCCTTATATTTTATTGCTGATTCAACAGTGATTTTTTTTTCTATTATAAAGAAAGCGTTATCTTTTAAAGGCATATGTTTTTACTATTATTATTTTTTATACCTTAATATTCTAGCTTCATTCATAGTATACTTTTATATCTTCAAGACAAACTATGTAAGATATTTCAAATCTAATGTTTATTTTTTCTTTTTCCTTTCCTTTTAACAAATATTTGAAATTCATAAATTTTACTTATGACTCACTCTACCCTTTACCTTGAATACAAGCTGTTTATGGCATTTCAAATTCAACAAACTCAATACTCTTTTCTGTGACATGAATATTAAACCTCATCCTCACCTTTCACATAATTCTCTGTACTTTCCCCTCCAAACTATTTAAGACACTCAAAATAACCATGTTTATTTGTGATAAAAACACTTGAACGTCAACCACTCCATTTACACAAGCCACTGTACTTTTCATATATTTCCCACCTCAAAACATCCTTCAGAAGTTTCACAGCTGAGGAAAGGTGGCGTACACGTGTTGTCAGAGAAGTGAAGGCATCCAAAGGCGTCTCAAGGATGTAGATGTGTGTGTTTACGCCGCCCAGACAGGTAATGATGTGTTCTTACCTGTGTGTGGGAGTTCCAGGTAGTGTTGGAAGCCACGTCTTGGTTTCTGAGAGTCCGTGTTTTCATCTTGAGTTTCTGGTATTTTGTGTTATTCTTGCTGCTGCCACCACATTCTCTCTCTCTCTCTCTCTCTCTCTCTCTCTCTCTCTCTCTCTCTCTCTCTCTCTCTCTCTCTCTCTCTCTCTCTCTCTCTCTCTCACGGTATTTTTCTTTGTTTTCTAACTTTCTTAGATTTTTATTTCTATTTTCCTTGTGTTTCCCTTACTTTTCCCACTTCTCTCCCTCTTCCCTCCCTCCCTTTCCCTCCCTCCTCCTGTATCTGCTTTTCTCCTTATTAGCCCAAAATGGTGATCGCATTAAACAGGAAAATGGATTGTATGGAGAGGGCTGATGGCTACCTGAGGGCCCATCCTCCTGACGTAAGCTGCTCAGGTGGGGTGCGTGTGATGGCCAGGTAGGGGGAGGCGCGGAAGGAGGGAGTGGAGGGTAGAAATTAGGAAAGAAGAGAGAGGTAAGGGAGATGATGAGGGTTCCTGTGATGAAGGGAGCAAGGAAAGGAAGATAGATGAGGTTACGATGGTAAAGAAAGTATGGATGAAGGGATGGATGAAGAGTAAAAGGAAGAAAGAAAAGGGAGAGGAGAGTTAGTATGGTAAGAGAAGGGAAGGAAAGAAGAAAAGAAGATGGAAGTAAAGAGGACAGGAATTAGGGAATGAGGAATCATGAAAGGAGGAAAAAGGGAGAAGAAAAGGGTTATTATGATAAAGGAAAGAAGGGAAAAGGAAAGAAAAGAAAGATGAGATATAATGGTGATGAAGGGAAAGATAAAAGGAATTAGAAGAAAGGAAGGGAAAAATAAAAAGGTTATTTTTTTGTGAAGAAATAATAAACAAACTTAGAAGGAAAAAAAAAGGAAGGGAGGACGAAGGGAAATAGGAAAAAAAAAGAATGAAGGAAAAAGAAAGAACAGACAAAATCAAACAAATATACATAAAAAAAGAATAAACAAAGATGAAGAAAAAAACGGAGAGGAATAAAGAATAAAAGGAATTAAAGATGGAAGAGAAAAGAAGGAAGAAAACAAAAAAGAGAATAATTAGATGAAGAACGTAAACAAAATGAAAGAAACACAGACAAAACACCAAACGATAAACAAAACGGAAAAAAAAGGAAGAGAATGATGAAGGAAGACAGAAAAGGAGGGAAACGAAAAAAAAAGGAAAAAAATATAGATTAAAAAAAATAAACAGAACTGGGGCAAAAAGCGGAGAGGCAAGAACGAAGGCAAAGAAAGGAAAGTAGGGTAGGATAGGAGGGAGAGATTGATGATGGAAGGGAGGGAGGCAGGTGAATATGGCTCGTGACTCCATCCATCAACCCCGGCCAGGTGTATTGAGGTGCGTGAAGATGATTGATTGACTGATCGCTGGCCAGGTGAAAGGACGAGGCGGGGCAGGTATGAGTTAAAATGAGGTCATGAGGTGCAGTGCTTCTTTTCAAGTCGTATTTTTTTCCTCCTCACATAAATTAACCCTTTCACTGCGATACGAAACAATTAACACCACCAAAATTAAAGCATGAAATCTTTATAAGCATCGACAAGAAAGAGAGAGATGAAAAGAATAGATTTTCTGCAATTTCTACCCCGTTTAAAGATTGGAGGTTTCTGTAGAACAAGTAAAGATGTCTCAGAGTGATTGGTGATTAAGGAAAGATGCACCAAATAGCTGTTTTTCCCTTCAATTTTTACTGTACAGTCATTTTTTTCTCCTAACTTAAAATGCATTTTCCCTTCGAGATACACTACATATAATATTTTTTTCTTTTTCCGTAACTTAAAATATTCTAGTGTTGTTTCCCTTTACGATATAATGTACATGTTTCTCCGTAACTGCAAATATATATGTTCAATTTTACACCATACATTATTTACTGATTTCTGAAAGGTAAGGAAGTAAGGGCGCTAGAAGATAGGGAAGCTGCAGGAAGCCATCAGACCTACACGTGCACAGGTAGAAAACAGAATGAGACAGGTAACATAATGAAACAGAGAGAAAATAAAAGAGAGAAGCAAATAAACACAAGAAAATGAAGCAGAGAACAGAACAAAGCAGAAAGAAGATAAGGGAAGCTGCAGGAAGCCATCAGACCTACACGTGCACAGGTAGAAAACAGAATGAGACAGGTAACATAATGAACAGACAGAAAATAAAAGAGAGAAGGAAATAAGCATAAGAAAATGAAGCAGAGAGAACAAAATAAAGCAGAAAGATTACTATTGAAAAAAAAGACCTATTACTGAAATATACTTGGACATACCTTAATTTTAGCCACGAAAAAAAAAAAAAAAAAAAAAAATATATATATATATATATATATATATATATATATATATATATATATATATATATATATATATATATATATATATATATATATATATAAACACTGATAAATTAATCAATTAGAGCTTTTACGTTTACTGTGGCTTGATATTTATGTTTTCTTCCTTTCTCTCTTCAAAGACCTGTCAGTAGAGAGAGAGAGAGAGAGAGAGAGAGAGAGAGAGAGAGAGAGAGAGAGAGAGAGAGAGAGAGAGAGAGAGAGAGAGAGGAATTAGCTATTGGGGTGAAAGGAATCTCGTGTATATTTTCTTGTCTGTATCGGAAGGTGGAAAGAAATGTTTGTTTATGACGTTTCTCTTTCAAACAAGTCTGCTCCTTATCACCCCTCGCCCCTCTCTCTCTCTCTCTCTCTCTCTCTCTCTCTCTCTCTCTCTCTCTCTCTCTCTCTCTCTCTCTCTCTCTGTCTCTGTCTCATTCGACAAACACTCAATGATTTGTTTCTTTCATTCGTTTTCTTTCCTGTTATTCTTTCAAGTTTCCCTACCCAAAATATTTATCTGCATTTTTTTTTTGCTTTTTTCCCATTTTTTTGTTCCTTAATTACTTACTTCTTTCTTTTTCTTTATTTGTCTTTGTTTTTTATTCCTCCCTCTTTTCCTCTTTTCTTTGTTTTTCCTTTTGTCTTATCCATTTTGGGAGAGTGGAATAAATAGTAGTAGTAGTAGTAGTAGTAGTAGTAGTATTAGTAGTATTAGTATTAGTAGCAGTGTTTGTTAGTGTTCAGATAAGCCGTTTTTCATTGATATTTTATTACCGTTGCTTTTCACCTTCTTTTATTTTGTCCCAGCTTCTATTAGTCTTGTCTTCCTTCCTCCTCCTCCTCCTCCTCTTCTTCCTCTTCCTCTTCCTCTTCCTCTTCCTCTTCCTCCTCCTCCTCTTCATTTTTCTCATCGATTAGGCACTTCATCATTAACCACTTAGTCAACATAATTCCACCACCACCACAGCAACAACAACAACAAAAACAACAACAACAGCAAAATACTACTACTACTACTACTACTACTACTACTGCCATAGTGTGACAAGGCTACCACAAAAGATTCAATGAGTAAGAGGCCAAAGGACAGCAAGGTGCAGGGAAAGAACACCAAATCAAAAGCTTTTCGTATTATCAGTTCCTCTCCTCTGACAGTCTTCAACTTCTCTCTCATCGCCGCAGTGTTGCATATCTTGCTATATTCTACCGTTATTTTGACGCTAACTGCTCTTCTGATCTTGCTAACTGTATGCTTCCCCTCCTACCTCGGCCTCTCTGCACAAGACTGACTTCTTTCTCTCACCCTATTCTGTCCACCTCACTAATGCAAGAGTTAACCATTATTTTTAATCATTGATCCTCAGTGGGCCTTTTTTTCTTTCTTTTTATAGTCGTCTTGCCGTTGGCTGGTGCCCCGCCTACATAAAAAAAAAAAAAGTCGCTCGCCTGGTAGGGGTGTATGGCGAGATTACCTGAGTGCGTTGGCCTCAGTTGCGTGTGTTGCAGTATTAGTTGTGAATTTTTCCTCACGAGTGACAGGCGTTGTCGCAAGTGTTGGCTCACAATTTGTTGTGCTTTGTGGCCCGTGGAACTGTTACAGGCAAGTGTGAGGACGTGACTTCTGAACGCATTTCTAGTATTGTTTGATCAGTGCAGGGGTGGCTCAGCAAACTCAGAGATAGCGGAGGAACAGAAAACGCGAACTACATTGGAAGGCCGGGCATGGAAAAAAAAAAAAAAAAAAAAATCGGTTGTGACCTCAGTGTCATTGGCAGGCAGTGTTTGGTGTACTTGGCAACACAGCAAGCAGTGTTTACTACGTGATTGCCACTGACCTGCGCTACACAACAAGCACTGCTACACTCCTCCCAGACAGTAGAATGGTGTTGGGTGGTTCTCAGTCATCACGGTGTTGGGAGAATAGTGTGATTGGGAGCTTGTTCTTTGGTAGGAGAAAAACTGTTGTTGTTGTTGTTGTTGTTGTATTGTAATAAAGTGGAAATAGTCTGTCTTGATTTTTTTTTTATTTTCCACCCATATATTATTTGAACACCTGCGTTCTCTCTCTCTCTCTCTCTCTCTCTCTCTCTCTTCTCTCTCTCTCTCTCTCCTCTCTCTCTCTCTCTCTCTCTCTCTCTCTCTCCATTTACTTCCTAGTTACTGAAATCAACAATGCAGTGCAAACAGGTTTTCTCCTCCTCCTCCTCCTCCTCCTCCTCCTCCTCCTCCTCCTTCTCCATCTCTTCCTCGTCCTCCACTCTTATGCTAATCCATCATCATCATCATCATCATCATCATCATCATCATCACATTAATGATAGTAATAATAATGATAATGATAACAGCAAAAACAGTTCACAGCTTTATTAAGGCAATAACAGGAACAGAACAAGAACTTAAACAACAAGCAAAAAGCAAACAAATGCAAAACCCAAATTAATAGGAAAGCAAGCAAACAAACAAACGAAACAATATCACAACTCCCCATTAAGCTTTGCTGGCCAGGTGTGCCCACGTTAATTAACAAACACACCTGCAGTAGACTTAATTTCACGTCCACACACCTGCAACAAGCCCCTTCTCACATTAGCACCGCCAAAAGAAAAAAACAAATATAAAATTATACCACACCTGCCAATTAAGCATCGCCGGCCAGGTGTACCCACGCTAAGAAACAAACACACCTACTCACACCTACAACAGTCCTCTTCTCACACCAGCACCGCCAGGATTCTCATCAACACTTTCCTCACACTTTTAGTAGGATTCGGTTTTTCTTGTTTTCCATTAGACTTAGTTATTTTTTTCACGTTTATTTCACGCTCTTGTTTTCTTCATTTTCTTCTTCATTGTCCTCTTCCTTGTCGTTTCTCTCTCTCTCTCTCTCTCTCTCTCTCTCTCTCTCTCTCTCTCTCTCTCTCTCTCTCTCTCTCTCTCTCTCTCTCTCTCTCTCTCTCTCTCTCTCTCATTTTTTGCGTCGTCCACCTCATTATCCTCTCTCTGGTCCTCGTCCTCTTCATTCAAATGCTTCTCTCCATCCCGCTTGTGCGGGTTGTGCAATACCGTGATGCGCAGTGTCCTTTAAGCTGAAGTATACCTGTTCGATATCTATCGTGGGCCCACTAGGAGGTGGCGGCTTACTCGGTATAATAATCACATGTCGAATATAAGGTTCATGACCATAACCCAGCGCCGCGGCGTGGACACACTGCGAGGGCAGCAGCAGTAGCAGTAGTGGTAATAGTTGCGGCAGGAATGGTAGTAGTAGTGAGCGAGGGGCGAACCAATGCATCTTGTGCTTTGAGGTGGTCTGTGGTGCCCCATCGCACTGCTGCTTATATATATATATATATATATATATATATATATATATATATATATATATATATATATATATATATATATATATATATATATATATATATATATATATATTGCAGCAGCAGCAGCAAGAGGAGGAGGAGGAGGAGGAGGAGGAGGATAGGTCGGGGGAGACAAAGAGGAGGAGGAGGAATAGGAGGAGAGCGAGAGGCAAGTAGGATTGAGAAGTTGAGGGAGAGAAAAAGAGGAGGAGGAGGGAAAGACAATTATTATTATTATTAGTAGTAGTAGTAGTAGAAGTAGTAGTAGTAGTAGTAGTAGTAGTAGGAGGAGGAGGAGGAGGAGGAGGAGGAGGAGGAGGAGGAGGAGGAGGAGGAGGAGGAGGAGAAGTGAAGAAGACAATAAAAACAAGCGACCTTGCAAATGTAAACATCGCAGTCACACACACACACACACACACACACACACACACACACACACACACACACACACACACACACACACACACACACACACACACACACAACACACACAAGCAGGATGTGAGGCGGAAAAATAAAAATAGTTTTTGCTGGTGTATATGAAGTTCAAGGTAACGGTTCATACAAGTCTCATCTATTGCGTTCTCTTGTGAGGCGGGAAAATAAAAATAGTTTATCTTCGTGTATATGAAGTTCAAGGTAACGGCTCATAGGAGTCATCTATTGCATTCTCTTCCCTTCACCTGCACGAAAGGGCGGGATTGTGTGTTTTAATGCGACAATCACTGAAGGACTAGTACCTCTCCCTCTCTCCCGCCCTCCCTCCTGAGCTAATCCACGGCGTAATAATACAGGAGGATTGTGTGTGTATGTGTTGAAACTTTTCTTTATGGTATTTTGTAAACGCATTAGAATTCAGTTACTTCTGTTGGTATTTGGTAACTCTCTCTCTCTCTCTCTCTCTCTCTCTCTCTCTCTCTCTCTCTCTCTCTCTCTCTCTCTCTCTCTCTCTCTCTCTCTCTCTCTGCCTCCTCGTTGTCATTATAATCTTCGTTTTCATCTTCTGCTGCTGCTGCTCCTCCTCCTCCTCCTCCTCCTCCTCCTCCTCCTCCTCCTCCTCCTCCTCCTCCTCCTCCTCCTCCTCCTCCTCCAGAACACACCACACACGGTCGTAATCATATTAACATTACATTACGAGTCGGTAGAATGAGAGGCAGTACTTACATAAACACAGTTGCTTTTCTTGCCACTCTCCATAACAAGACCTGGAGTTGTCTGCCTTCCCCGCACCACGACTCCCTGTCAAACTGCTTCATAAGGGAACTGTTTTGGTTATTTTGGTGTTTATTTATTTATTTATTTGTCTCTAGTTCTTATATATATATATATATATATATATATATATATATATATATATATATATATATATATATATATATATATATATATATATATATATATATATATATACACGTGTTTTTTTTTTTTTATTATTATTATATTTTGAGTGTTGTCTGTATCACGGCTCCTTGACATATTTTGCTTTAATGAGTAACTATTTTTTTTCCCTAATTTTTGTACCTATTTACGTGTAGTTGTTTTTTGAGGAGGTTCGTTTTTTTTTTATCTGTTTGAGTCTCAGAAATGGTCACCTTTTAATTAAGAAGACAGGAATGTAAGAAAAATACAGGAAGCTGCAAGAAGCTATCGGATCTAGAGGATTTAATTTAGATTTTTGTCCTTAGTTCCTATACTTTTTGATATCGTACTTTTAAGAAGGTTCCTTTTCATATGATCTTTCAGTCGTAAAAGTGACATCTTTTAAGAATGGGGGAAAAAAAAAAAATAAATAAAAAAATCAGAGAAGCTGCAAGAAGACGGCAAAATAAATAAATTAAAAAATCAGAGAAACTGCAAGAAGACGGCAAGTCTACAGGATTTAATTTAGATTTTTGTCCCTATATGGTTCTTGTACTGAATGATATTTAGTTATTAAGGAGATTCCTTTTCGTAAAAAAATTACCTCACCTTTTAAGGACACAGGAACATGGCAAAACTGAATGAAGCCGTGAGAAGCCATCAGGTCTACACGTGGGAGGTTCTTTATAAATCATGATCTCATTTATTTCCACCTACCATTCCTATCCATTAATTTATATATCTTTTGTTAAAGTTCCGTACTGATTAACTATGCACTAACAATGTGATAACTAAATATTTCATTCATTTACCATTCTATATGAGAACCAGTTTCTTCTCATCTCATACTTTTGAACATAATTTTATTAAGTTTGAACCAGTTATTTGTTCCAGTATCCTAAAGATTTTGTTGATGTCACCCTTGTTATATTTCTTAAGCCAATTAGAGACCTCTACCAGAACCCATCTTAATATACGCCTCTCTAACAAATGTAAATTTAAAAGTTACAATCTCCTCTCGTAAGGAATACTTCTCATTCCTTGTATCTTTTTACTCATTCTTCTCTGTAGTGACTCAAACATTCCTCTATCTCTCCAGTAATTATGAGACCAGGACTGTACAACTTAGTCTAGACGCGGTTTGACCAAATTACTGAGAAGAGACCACAGAAAACACAAAACAACGAATAAAGTGAGTAAATAAAACCTTACAGACAGTTCTCTCTATGGCGGAGCAGCCTAGCAACACTCAACGCCTGAGACGGAAGAATATCACCAACTTTTCCCTCTCGCACTGTAAAAGAAGCGACTCAAAGGCTGAAAAGAGAGGACGCGAAAGGAAGGCTGACAGCTAACTCCGTATTTCTCTTCCCTCAGTGAGACGCGCGGCTTGTCTTTACGGGGGAATCATTCCGTGTATACACAGATCGATACACAGATAGAGTGTCCCAGATAGAGAGACGCAGGAGAGGCAAAGTTTCCGTAGGTGGAAGGTAAACAACACGCCCGGAGGCTCGCCAACTCTTTGTGCGACGCTGACGAAGGTGATGAAAGGGGAGATGAAGGGCAAGAAACTTCATATCCTAACTTAATCCGGGAGGGAGAAAGGGATGATAAAGATGGCGGAAGAGGAGGAGCAGGAGGAGGAGTATGAGAAGGATGAGAAACAGGAAGACGAGAAAAAAAAAAAAGATTGGGAGAGAGATGAAAATGGAAGAGGAGGAATAAGAGAGTAAGTAGGAGAAACAAGGACGAGAATGAGAAGAAAGAAGAGAACTAGAGAAAAGGAGAACAGGGGGAAAGTGATAATAAAAGGAAGAAGAGGAGGAGGATAAAGAAGTATAAGGAAGAGACGAGAGAGAAAAAGGAATTGGGGAAAGGATGATTAAAGGATGATAAGGAGATATAGAAGAGTAATATGGGAAAAAGGGATGATAAAGGAGGAGGAGGGGGGGGAAAGAAAGAGGAGGAGAAGGGGGACGAGAAAGAGGAAGAGAAAAAAGGAAGAGCCGTGAATGAGTTTTAATCAAATTGTGTTCGAGAGAAGAAAGGGGGAAAAAAAAAACAGAGTAGATGGAAGGAAGAGGAAGTCACTTGGGAAATTTGGAGGAAAAATGTAAAGGAAGTTATAGAAAGGAGTAAGAGACAGAATGAGGAAGAAAAAACTGCAACGAGAAAGATAATCAGATTGAAAGGAAGGGCA
>NC_087172.1:1842500-1847500 GCF_035594125.1 Scylla paramamosain | reverse complement strand
GTTCCTTCCCGTCCTCCGCTACTTCCTATGTTTCTTATTCCTCTTCCTCCTCTACTTGTGTTTCTTGATCCTTCTTCTTCTCTTCTTTTTCTTCCTGTGTTTTCTCCTCCTCCTCCTCCTCCTCCTCCTCCTCTCCCTCCTCCTCCTCCTCCTCCTCCTCCTCCTCCTCCTCCTCCTCCTCCTCCTCCTCCTCCTCCTCCTCCTCCTCCTCATGAATATATATAAGTTGACGCACCAGACTCCGTATTTTTTCCTTGCTTTGTAAAGTTTAGTTTTAGTAATCTACGAAAAGTCATTATTTCTTCACTTATCTTTTGCAGGAGTTGACGGTACAGAGAGAGAGAGAGAGAGAGAGAGAGAGAGAGAGAGAGAGAGGAGAGAGAGAGAGAGAGGAGAGAGAGAGAGAGAGAGTAATTTGCCTCCGCTTCGCCCTTCACCAGTTCTCTAATGAAGGAAATTGTTACATAGTTTATTACGTCGTGGAGTGTTGGGCGTGAGGGAGTGTTGGGCGGGGAGTGTCGGGCGGGGAGTGTTGGGCTGGAAGTGTTGAGCTAAGAGTGATGGGCTGGGAATGTTGGACGGGAAGTGTTGGGCGGGAAATGTTGGGCTGGTAGTAATGGACGGGAAGTGTTGGGCTGGAAGTGCTTGGCTAGTAGGGTAGTATTGGGCAGCGGGGATTGTTGAGCTGGCAGTGTTGGGAGGGAGTGACGCAACTTAGAGAGGAATCCTGAGAGTCCGAAGGGAAGAGAAGGCGTGTTAAAATGACTGGAAAAAAAAAAAATGTCAGATGTTTTACGTGTTTTTTTCCTGGTGACTTAATTGCTCCAGTACATTAAGGGGATATATAGATTTGACGGGGAAAAAGTGGTGAGCTTGTTATTTGAACTATTTTTGTGTTTCTCTTTTTGATATAACTCCTGCAGAACGTCAGAGAGGTAAACATGGTTAGTTAATCGGCGATAGTTTGAGATTGTTCGGTATTTAGATAGGAAGAGATAGGTGTAGTTCAGTAATTTGGTGGTTAAGGGTATTCCGGTACTTGGTCATATAGTTATAAGTAGTTATTATAAGATAGATGATGAGATAAATAGATATAGACTGTTACATACCTGGAAATAGATAGATGACGAGAATTACGGTATTAAATAGATTGTCAGAGAGAGAGAGAGAGAGAGAGATGAGAGAGAGAGAGAGACGAGTTACGGAACGAAGCAATACAAGGATGTCATAAAACACAACACACACCCCACTAAAATTTCAAAATCGCCATAAATTAAATCAAGTAACACGTAACGAAGCAACGCAGACATCGAAACTAGAGCGTATACCAAGCGTCCCTGAGCTAATGAGTCTCCTAACACCTTGTACCTGTCACACCTGGCGCGTAATTAACTGTTATTCCCAGGCGTTGAAGGAAAACAAGTGTGTAGTTAAAGTCCAGGAGCCGAAAGTAGGTGCGTAGTTAAAGTCCAGGTTGGTGCTGCTGATACCATTGAGAAAGATGAGCGGCAGGGACACAAGTTTGCAGCGCTGTGATCAATATGGCCTCATTTGCAGCGCGTTTCAAGAGTTTGTGTGCACTCTTGACACCTGCAGCGCCGCACGTCCTCATCAGCGAAGTTTGAAGTTACCTGATACTCGCGCGGATACACACACACACACACACACACACACACAAGAAAAACAAACTGTTATTTATGCTGTTCTTAACCTAAGCTAACCTAACCATGAAATAAGAAAAAAGACTGCTACTAACTGCTGCTACTACTACTACTACTATTACTACTACTATTACTACTACTACTACTACTACTACTACTACTACTACTGTTTGCTGGACTGACATCACTTTAATAAATAAGTGTACACATAAAGAAAGTGTATGTGTGTGTATGTGTGTGTAATAATAATAATAATAATAATAATAATAATAATAATAATAATAAACGGTTTTACTATTTAGGCAGTTAACAAGCTGAAAATGTACAGAGGGGATGGGGAAATACTTAACATTAACATTGTGTGTGTGTGTGTGTGTGTGTGTGTGTGTGTGTGTGTGTGTGTGTGTGTGTGTGTGTGTGTGTGTGTTTGTGTTAACAAACTGAAAATGTACAGAGGGGATGGGGAAATACTTAACATTAACATTGTGTGTGTGTGTGTGTGTGTGTGTGTGTGTGTGTGTGTGTGTTATCTCGTTGGTTATATTGAGGTTGTATTGAAACATTCCTCTTCTATTCTTTCATATTTACTAAGTCAAACATATTCTGGTTCATCAGAGCAAGTCATTTCATTCTCTTTTTCGCTCTCAGTATTAATTTCCGTTGTACTGCAATTTTCCATAATTTTCCCCATGAATGCAGCACAATTTATATCTCAGATCAAATTGTTATTTTGTCCCCCTAACCTTTGCATGTTGAGTTTGCTTCATTATATCCTGCTGAAGCCTGACTGACTCTCACTGAAACCTCACTGAAACACCACTGAGGTCTAGGATTCAAGGTGGATTTGTAACAAGCTTCCTAATTGGCTCACGTTCGTAACAGCTCACATGATTGGCTGCATCGTATCCTCTTGCTGTACTATTGGCGATTTGCAATTATCCACTCATTCTTTATGTATACTGTGCTTTCAATTTCGTCTGGCACGCAATACGCTTAAGACTTGAGAAACATGTGGGTATGAAGAGTGGTGGATTTTGATAACTGGCAATCAAACTTAACAAGGCAGCAAGTCTGGAAAGAATTTGAACGCCAACGCTTCACTGGTCTGTCACACACTCACCTTTCTCCTTGACTGCCTGAGTAATGACTTATAGCGTATTTTGTGTGGGTCTTAGCTTCAATTTTGTTGGTTAGTCTCTGTATTTATTCTGTCTAAGTTTACTCTTTCGTGTCCATTACCTTTCTTTTCCATTCACTCATTTTCTGTTCCCCCTTAAATGAGTGAGTGAGTGAGTGAGTGAGTGAGTGAGTGAGGCCAGTCTCTTCATCAGGACACTAATGTTCTTGTTTTCTGTGTTCATTCATTTGATATTTTCATTGCTTCGGTCGTCATTTGTTAAAATTCCTAGCACTGTAAAGTTAGTAATAATAATAATAATAATAATAATAATAATAATGTTTGCATTAACACGCAAGAAAAATAATAGAGGGTATTTTTTTCTAGTTTTCATAACAATATGAAACTGTAATAAAAAAAATAAGTGTTTGAATTGTTGTCGGTGATTACAGGAAAAAAAAAAAGTTGTATAATGATTATAAAAAATAAAACCTTTTTATTTCATGTTGAGCTCTTCTCAGCTCTTGAAGTTGAAGACAAACAATGTATTTGCATTCCAGGAAAGATCCCCTGAAATATGTTATGACTCTGACGCTCAAAACAGCTGTCTCGCATAGGGCGTGTCGGTGCTTCCCTCACTGCAGCGTATCATGAGACAACCAAAGGAAACTGTTAAATAGACGTTTGTTGTTATTGTTTACTGTGTGTTCTGGGAAGTCTTATCTCATTCACGCGTCCACCGCTAACAAACTGTGTGGTGTGTGTGGCGAGGCTCAGAGGGAAGCATTGAAGGACTGGAGGAGAAAGGAAGACTAGATAAAGATTAGAGAAAGTGGTCAGTCACATGAATGAGTAAAATTAGTATAAAAATTCATTATGCAACCGCCAGCAGAGTGTTTACTGTTTCATGTGACTCATGTGTTGTGAGGGATTGAAGGACAGAGGAGAAAGACTAAGTAAAGATGATTGAAATACGTCTGTCACGTGAATAGGTGAATGAAATTAGTATATGAATTAATTATACCACCAGCAGCAGATTGTGTGGTGTGTGCGTGGCGAGGCCCAGAGTCGGGGATTGGAGGACTAGGAAGCACTGAAAGACTAGGTAAAGATTATTGAAATAGGTCAGTCACATGAATGAGTGGCTAAAATTAGTATATGAATTATTACATGCCAATGAGCAAATGTCAGAGGTGTCACGGCCTAGACTACGCAGCGCTTACAGATGCCGTATTAATTTATTTCAGTTGATTACTCGTAAGTTGTAATTAAATTGTGAGTTTCTAATTAAATAATATATCATAATGGTTGTGTATCAGAGACTCCGGCAGAGTTTGGTGACTTTGTAGCTGACTGGCTGGCTGACGGTGAGAAAAGTGCCAATAACATAAAAGCCTTCACTCCCTTCCTCTGATGTTAAAAGCTGCAAAAATATAACCTATAACATTTTTTTTCTTTTCTACAGTAGTGACGGAACATTTTGCACACTCCAATCACATATGTGTGTGTGTGTGTGTGTGGTGTGTGTGTGTGTGTGTGTGTGTGTGTGTGTGTGTGTGTATTTTAAATTTTGTCAGTTACTATATATATTTATTTTTCCATTTATTTTTGTACATGTTAGGGAGACAAGGCAAAGATAAAAAAAAAAAAAGTAAAAAAAAAAAAAAAAACTCATAATACCACTCTTAAATAAACAAAAGGCGAACCAAGAAAATCATCTAATGAACTTATATTCTTCCATTCTAACAGTTAATTTCATATTGTAGCATATCATTGTATGTACTTGGCCACAAAACACGTACTTACACTTTTGCCTGATACAGAAAACTGCGTAAATGAAAAAGCCATATGTCTCTCGAATGCTTCTTTCATCGACAGCCAAACAGTTTCGTTACAAAGTTTGGGAGGCGGCACGTGCAGCCTTGAGACAAAGACTCGTATTCTGAAACGCATTGTTCTCTCACCACGACTATTCTCAAGAGCCACAGAGATGATTAACCGAGTTCTCAAGAGTGTTTCTCCTGTTAATAATATAGAAATTTCGTTAACCTGTCACTACAACCAAAAACATCCTTAAAAATCTGTGTAACTTTAAGTAGAGCCTTTTGAGTGCAGTGGAGGTGCTGCGCAGAAGTGTTTCAGATACAGTCCATTGATGAAGTATAAATATTTTCTCTGCCTCCCCTTCGTCGCCTCCTGCAGACAGTTCGCTGCCTTAGTGC
>NC_087172.1:1830000-1837500 GCF_035594125.1 Scylla paramamosain | reverse complement strand
TTAGATTTCGGTAAGAATATCAAGGTTAGAGATAGTAGTAGTAGTAGTAGTAGTAGTAGTAGTAGTAGTAGTAGTAGTAGGTATATTCTGTCTTTAGAAACGATAACGAAGACAAAATATAAGAAGCAAAACCAGAGAGAGAGAGAGAGAGAGAGAGAGAGAGAGAGAGAGAGAGAGAGAGAGAGAGGAAGAGACAGAGAAAAAGAACCATGCCATTCCCCATCACTTCTCCTCCACTACCTTAATCCTCCTCTTCCGCCTCCACCACCACCACCACCACCACCACCATCACCACCATCACTTTTTGATGTTGCGGTCGTTGCTGTGTAAAGAATAAAAAATAGTCTTACTCTTCCATCTCCCTCCTCCTCCTCCTCCTCCTCCTCCTCCTCCTCCTCCTCCTCCTCCTCCTCCTGCTCCTCCTCCGCATCCTCCTACACCTCTCCCCCACGCACCAATGACCTTGAAAACCTTTTGGCATTGACTTTTAGAGGGATCAGTTTGTCAGTAAGAAATATTTCACTGTGAACTTGTAAACTTGACCTCCATAGTATTTTTTTTCTCACTTTTCCTTTTTTGCTCACTTTTTCCCTTTTTCTTCACTTTTTCCTACTTACCTTTCTCACTTTTTGTCTCATTTTTTTTCATCTCACTTTTTGGTCTCACTTTTTTTTTGTGTTACTTTTTTCTCAGTTTTCTTTTTCTAATTTTTCAAGCTATTTTTTTTTTATCTAATGTGTATTTCTTGTCTCAATTTTTTTTTTTTTGTCTCATTTATGTTTCATTATATTTTTGTTTCACTTTTGTCTCTTTTTTTCACCAACTTTTTTCACTTTTTTTTTTTTTTTTTTTGTCTCACTTTTATGACTCACGTTTTCGTTTTGTCTTACTTTTTCCTCTAATTTTGTCCCTCACTTTTTTTTTTCCTCAAACCGTCAAGTAAAAACGAAATATATTGAAAAAAAAAACATGAACTTAATGGGAATCATACCCTGGTTTGTTTTTGTGTTTGTGTTTGTTTGTGGTGGTGCGTGGTCTGTTTCTGGTTGTCTGGATTCTGTTTGCTTGTTTAGTGGTGGTGAGCAGCGGCTTCCCTTGTAACGATAAGAGGTGCACTTCAATGTAAATCGTTATCAACTTAAATGACGTGTGTGTGTGTGTGTGTGTGTGTGTGTGTGTGTGTGTGTGTGTGTGTGTGTGTGTGTGTGTGTGTGTGTGTGTGTGGTGCTACTTACTGCTTCACTCTCACAAATCAAAAACTAATTGGTGAAGGATTTTTTTCTTCATTGAATAGATAAAGAAAGGTGTCCATTCATTCATTCATTCCTTCATTCATTCATTCATTCATTCATTTATTCATTCATTCAACCACGATTAACTTAACGTGTTCTTTACCCAAATAAAATCGTACACACTAACTTAAGAAGAAAAAGTGTGTGTGTGTGTGTGTGTGTGTGTGTGTGTGTGTGTGTGTGTGTGTGTGTGTGGTAATACTTCATGCACGAGAATAAAAAATGTAATTCTTAAAGCTTCTTTTTTTTTGTGTGTGTGTGTGTGGAGAGGAATATGGAAAGAAAAATGTCCATTTAGTCACGTTTTAGTGTGTGTGTGTGGTGTGTGTGTGTGTGTGTAGACCTTCAATTAATACTAACACGCGTATTTTTTTTTTTAAGTCCTGAACTGTGAAAGGAGTAACGTTTGTGGGAATCAGGTGCAAATTAAACAGGTAAGCTCCCGTGTTTGTGGTTCACGGGGCTAATTAGGCGTCCCTCTTTGCAGGTGAACAGATGAGCGCCCGTGTGTCACTACCTGGAACGCCACATAAAGCAAATTAAGGTTAGGTTTCTGTGTGTGTGTGTGTGTGTGTGTGTGTGTGTGTGTGTGTGTGTGTGTGTGTGCGTGTGTGCGACTTTGTAAATAGTTTAATTCACTTCCTTATGTGTGTCTTATTTATTTGTTTTATTTATTTTTGGTTACTTGATTTTTTTTCTCTATTTATTTATTGTTTCCTGTAAATTTATTTTTTCATTTATTTTTTTTTGTAATTTTCTTTTATTTCCATTACTTTGATTTGCTTTAACTTTTAATGGTTTTTTTTTTCAGATTTCTTTATTTATTTTCACCATTACGTTGAATTACTTTTACCATCTTTTAATTTTCTTTTCACTTATCTCTCTCTCAATTTCCTAACGCTAATATACTTTACTTTTCTCTCCACTATTCCTTTCTTTATTTTCCTTCTTCTCTATCTCCATTTCCCTCCACCATTTCCCTTTCCCTTCCTCTTTCTTTATTCTTCCCTTTCCACCCTCCTTTCTCCTCTTCCCTCTTCTTCTTTTACGCCATTCCCCATCTTCCATTATTTTCCTCTTTTTCCATCCACACACCTCATCCTTTTTGTTATCTTTCCTTGCCTTCCGGTTCTCTTTCCTCCTCCATTTCCCTTTCCATTTTTCCTCCTTTCTTTTTCATCTTCTTCCCTTTCTCTTCCTTTATATCTGGTAATCCTCTCATCCCTTATCTTTTTTTCCTTCGTCTTCCTCTCCTTTCTCATTCCGTCCATTTTTAATTTCTCCCTTCCCTCCTCCTTTATCATCCCCTCCCTCTTCATATCTTCCTTCCGTCCTCCTGCTCCTCCTCCTCCTCCTCCTCCTCCTCCTCCTCCTCCTCCTCCTCCTCCTCCTCCTCCTCCTCCTCCATAACTCAGGCTCACAAGCAGGTTTCTGAAGGAGAGTCTTGGCGGCTTAATGAGAGGAATGAAGCATGGGAATCACATGATCGTTTCGAGACATTACTGCCATTATGGGAGAGAGAGAGAGAGAGAGAGAGAGAGAGAGAGAGAGAGAGGAGAGAGAGAGAGAGAGAGAGAGAGTAGCAGAAAGAAAGGATGTAGAGTAAATAGTCAAACATAAAACGGTGAAAAGCCACAGAATATGCATTTTTTACTAGAGAATTAAAGCGGGCACTGAAACAAAAAGGAGTTGGTGAATGTTAATAAGGAAGATGGAAAATGAGACTAAGAATATGGTCATACCTAAGAAATATGTAAATACTTAGGAATAAAATAAAGGAAAGAACCTAAGAACTTAATAGTGTGTGATAATGCATAATAATAATAAAAAGTGTGTAATGAAAACAAAGCTAAAGAAGAAAACAGGAAGAAATAAGATAAGATGTAATATAAGTAATAGAAACAACAACAATATTCTCACCACCAACGACAACAACAACAACAACAACAACAACAACAACTGCCAATCACCATCCAGCAAATACACGTGGCAGGTAAAAAAGAAAAAAAAAAATACCACCACCACCACCACCACCACCACCACCACCTCCAATCTCTCCCAATCTCCTAACAAGCTGGACGTGATTTTTAAAAAGTTTCCCCTCGAAGGAAGTAACAAGGAACTCCATTTTCTTTCTTCTTATTCTTTATTCCCTTCTTAAGTTCGAATTCCTATTATTGTTAGGCGGAGGGAAAAAATTATAATGGAGGAAAAAAAAAAAACGAAAGTGGAGGGAAGAGAGGACGCGTGTGCTGGAGGGAAGATGAAGGGAAAAGGTAATGAGGAGAGACAGGTAATGATAAGTGTTTGGGGGGTAAAAGTAGTGGGAAAAGTAAGAAGCGAAGAAAGTGCGGGGAGAGAAAAGGGAAAAGGGAAAAAAAAAAAAAAGAGAGGGGTGAGGAGGACTGGGAGAGAATTGAATGGTGTTTGTGAGTTAGTTAGAGGAGGAAGGAAAGAAGGAGCAGAGGAAGGAAATAAATGTTGAAAAGGAAATAGCAGTGAAGAGGGTAGTGAGGAAATGGAAGAAAAGAAGACAGAAGAGGAATAAAGAAAAAAATAAATAAACGAAAGAATAACAACGAAGAGAAAACTAGTAGAAGAAGAGAATAGGTAAAATAGAGGAAGACAGAACAGGAAAAAAGAAGCAAAAATGAAAAAAAAAAAAAACAGAAGAAAGAAGAATAGAAAGATGAGATAAAGCAAAGTAGAATCAAGAAGAGGAACAGGGATAGGAAGAATAAAGAGGAGACAAGGCAACCACCAATAATTCTCTCAACCACACACACACACACACACACACACACACACACACACACACACACACACACACACACACACACACACACACACACACACACACACACACATTCACTCAGCCTCCTTGTGTTTACCCTTTTGAGTTGCAACTTGATCCCGTTTTCTTTCAGCGAGCATGAGTGGTGTTGCCAAGCCTGCCTGTGTGTGTGTGTGTGTCTGTGTGTGTGTGTGTCTGTGTGTGTGTGTGTGTGTGTGTGTGTGTGTGTGTGTGTGTGACATTCATACTTAAGTGGGTGCTGGTAAAGTGCGTGAGTGAAGAGAGAGAGAGAGAGAGAGAGAGAGAGAGAGAGAGAGAGAGAGAGAGAGAGAGAGAGAGAGAGAGAGAGAGAGAGATTGAAAATGAGTGAAACATCAATAAAAAAAAAAAAACGAAAGTAAAGAAAATGATAGCAGAGAGAGAGAGAGAGAGAGAGAGAGAGAGAGAGAGAGAGAGAGAGAGAGAGAGAGAGAGAGAGAGAGAGAGAGATTGAAAATGAATGAAACTTATCAATAAAAAAAAAAAAACGAAAGTAAAGAAAATGATAACAGAGAGAGACAGAGAGAGAGAGAGAGAGAGAGAGAGAGAGAGAGAGAGAGAGAGAGAGAGAGAGAGATAATGAGTAAAACATATCAATAAAAGAACAAAAACGAAAATAAAGAAAATGATAAGATAGATTGAGAGAGAGAGAGAGAGAGAGAGAGAGAGAGAGAGAGAGAGAGAGAGAGAGAGAGAGAGAGAGAGAGAGAGAGAGAGAGAGCAGACCCTATTTGCCTTCCATACACTTTGAATCCCCTTCAGGGCAGGGAAGTTAGGGAGAAGATGGCAGTGACAGTGAGGGTCGCGAGGGAGTTGAGAGGGAGGAGTGGGGAAGAACTATCAAGGCAGAGGAGGAGGAGGAGGAAACCACACAAATATAGCCTCCGGAATTCTTCGTTTTGGAGTAAAGGGAGGAAGGTGAAGGAATATAATGGTGTAGAAATGTGACAAGTTCATGTATGTTTGGTTTGTATCAAATTTCAAGAATATTCATCGCAAGAATTCTAAAGTATTTTTTTTTATTTACCGTGTTTTACTAGACTTTTTTTTTTTTTCTCAAGCGTTTTAGTTTCTGTGGTATATCAAAAGACTTTCCTTACATTCATACCCGTGTTCTGTCCATCTCACTAATGCAAGGCCTTCACTCTTCCATGTCTTTTGCGGATCATCCACTTCTGCTACTACTGCTTATAATAATGGATGCTTTTCATGTACGGAAGCATAAAACTTTTCTCGTACATTATCAGTAAAAATATACATGAAAGAGTGAAACGACTGCAAAAAAAATTTGAAGATAAATTTGAAGACACTTACTTACTATCACAATTCAAAGTAATATAGTTTCATGCTGTCAGTATCCAAATTTATTTAATAATCTCTACCTTTTTTGTCTGTTTTCCTCCTTCCTATGACTTAAGCTTTCAAAGCACGAATGTTTGGACGCTTCTGCAAAGAAATGAGTGAACAGTTTAGAATTTCCTTTTATGAATAACATGTTGAGATTCTCTTGTCTTTCTTGTCTCCCCTTTTCTTCTCAGCTCTTCTCTTCTCCTTTATGCATTTGATCTGAACAACAAAACAACGGGAGCTACAAGAATCCACCAGACTTACACATTACAGTCCTTTCTAGACATGTAAGAAAAAGAAAATGAATAAAAAAAAAATCAACACGGCTGCTCCTTTGACACACACAAAAAAAGGAAAAACAAACTTAAGGAAAAGACATAACAAGTTAATGGACATATAATCGGTAACCGCGTGTGATGGGTGTTTGTAGAGGAATGATCGATATATAATGGTCGGGAACAGCTGTGTGTGTCAAGGTTACAGTGTCACGCCATTTCTTCTCGTTTGGGAGGCCGAAGGTAAATAGTTTTTGTCCCTGTGGTGATGGCTGAGGAAGGGGGACAGGGATGGCTGGGAGGGGAAGGAGGAGGAGGAGGAGGAGGAGGAGGAGGAGGAGGAAGAGGTAGGGTGTGTAGGGAAGGTGGGAGGGAAAAATTCTAACCGTACCATGGGGAGGGAAAAAGGAAGGAAAGAGTACAAGAGTTGTTAGGTTGAAAGAAGGAAAGGAGGGAAGGTAGGGAGGGAGGGAGGAAAACGGTTGAGAGGAAAGGAGGGAAGAAAAGAAAGAAGAGAGGTGAAAGGAAGGAAAAGAAGTAAGAAAGGAAAGAAGGAATTAACGAAGGAAAACAGGAAGGAAGGAAACTGAAGGAAAATAAAATTAAAGAAAATCAGAAGGGAAAGGAGGAAGAAAAGAGGAAGAGAATGAAGGAGGAATATTTGGAAAGAAAGAGAATAAAGGAAGGAATAAAAGAATGTGTGAGATAACGAGAGAGAGAGAGAGAGAGAGAGAGAGAGAGAGAGAGAGAGAGAGAGAGAGAGAGAGAGAGAGAGAGAGAGAGAGAGAGAGAGAGAGAGAGAGAGAGAGAGATGAAAATAGCGGCAGAAAGGAAACGGAAAATGCACAAAGAAGTAGAGAAATCGAGGGAGGAATTTGAGATTAGGAGAGGGAACTAAAAGAGGAGAGAGAAAAAAAAAAGAAAGGGTGAGGACGAGATAAGAGACAAAGACGATAATAAAAAAAAGTAAGAGGAGAAGTTAAGGGAGCAGAATGGAAAAGAGAGAGAGAGAGAGAGAGAGAGAGAGAGAGAGAGAGAGAGAGAGAGAGAGAGAGAGAGAGAGAGAGAGAGAGAGTTAATAAGTTAAATATGTACTGATTTATCAAAGTGAAAAATACATTTGTGTGTGTGTATGTGTGTGTGTGTGTGTGTGTGTGTGTGTGTGTGTGTGTGTGTGTGTTCCCCAAACAGTTTAATGCCTAAGTATATCAGATAATAACGAAAACAAATAAGCATTTTACACTCTCATAATCTTCCTCATTTTACTCGTACTTCATCTCACCGCTGGAAAAAAAATAGATAAATAAAATATAACAAAAATTAATAAAAAAAAAAAGGGAGCAACAAATTAATGCATTTAAATAAATCTTTATGCATATGTACTTATCAGTCAACATTATTTTTTTTATCTATTTCCTCGACATATTTGCAAATGTACAAAAAAAAAATAATGAAAATTGTTGGGGTGAAGTTCTCTCTCTCTCTCTCTCTCTCTCTCTCTCTCTCTCTCTCTCTCTCTCTCTCTCTCTCTCTCTCTCTCTCTCTCTCTCTCTCTCTCTCTCTCTCTCTCTCTACCACTCTTTCACTAAGGTAAGACTACTTATAAGGGAGATTTGAAAAAGAAGAAGAGAATAAAAAAGAGGAGGAAGAAGAAGAGGAGAATTATAGGAAGCTGTGAATAAGAAAGAAGGGAAAGAGGAGGAGGATGATAAGGGTATACGAAAGAAGGGAAAGAGAAGGAAGAGGGAGATAG
>NC_087172.1:1820000-1827500 GCF_035594125.1 Scylla paramamosain | reverse complement strand
AGAGAGAGAGAGAGAGAGAGAGAGAGAGAGAGAGAGAGAGAGAGAGAGAGAGAGAGAGAGAGAGAATTTTGGGATGGGGAAGGAATAGGGAGAAAGGCAGACAGGAAAATAGACAAGACAAGACAAACACAGACTGATAGACAACTGGATGACGCTCAGACACAGACATAAACAGACAGACAGACAGACAGACAGACAGATAAGCAGACAGGAAGACAGGCAGACTGACAGAAATATCAAATGTTTTTAGTTAGACTGGTTGAGTTTAGCTTTTTGTTTTTTCTAGGAGTTCTGTTCCTTTTGGCTTTTACTAGAAATTCCCGAACAGAGAGAGAGAGAGAGAGAGAGAGAGAGAGAGAGAGAGAGAGAGAGAGAGAAACCAAAGGAAAGAAGCCCAAGTAGAAACACGCATCAGTAATAAGAGGGAAGACTTGATCTGAGTTTATGGGAGTCTCAATTTCGTCTTGTGTTCCCCCTTCAGTGTGTTCCCCTTGCAGTGAGTGAAGGCAGCGCCACTTGTGTACCGCGCCTGTACCATCAAAGCACTGCACACCACTAGTATTAAGCCTCCTTGCCCAATATTCCTCCTCCTCCTCCTCCTCTTGTTGTTGTTGTTGTTGTGGATGATGGTTGTGGTGGTGGTGGTGTTGATGGTGGTGGTGGTGGTGGTTTCTTCTTCTTCTTCTTCTTCTTCTTCTTCTTCTTCTTCTTCTTCTTCTTCTTCTTCTTCTTCTTCTTCTTCTTCTTCTTCTTCTTCTTCTTCTTCTTCTTCTTCTTCTTCTTCTTCTTCTTCTTCTTCTTCTTCTTCTTCTTCTTCTTCTTCTTCTTCTTCTTCTTCTTCTTCTTCTTCTTCTTCTTCTTCTTCTTCTTCTTCTTCTTCTTCTTCTTCTTCTTCTTCTTCTTCTTCTTCTTCTTCTTCTTCTTCTTCTTCTTCTTCTTCTTCTTCTTCTTCTTCTTCTTCTTCTTCTTCTTCTTCTTCTTCTTCTTCTTCTTCTTCTTCTTCTTCTTCTTCTTCTTCTTCTTCTTCTTCTTCTTCTTCTTCTTCTTCTTCTTCTTCTTCTTCTTCTTCTTCTTCTTCTTCTTCTTCTTCTTCTTCTTCTTCTTCTTCTTCTTCTTCTTCTTCTTCTTCTTCTTCTTCTTCTTCTTCTTCTTCTTCTTCTTCTTCTTCTTCTTCTTCTTCTTCTTCTTCTTCTTCTTCTTCTTCTTCTTCTTCTTCTTCTTCTTCTTCTTCTTCTTCTTCTTCTTCTTTGCCATTCTTTAAGAGTATTGCTTTTCTGATACTCTTCTTAGCGGCTCAGAAAATGCCCGGGATTAAGACAGTCTCGTAAATGGCGTTGAAAATGGAAACAGTCTTGTACTTATCTTCCCTTCTCCTTGAAATGAACCTAACCTTACTTAACCTAACGTAACTTAACAGAACATAACCTAACTAAGGCTAACCTAACGTAAGTGCAGTATGATTTTGTCCTTTCTTGCTTCCTCTAAGACACTTTTTTCTTTTTTTTCCGCATGGACATGGAAAAAAATAACGTGTTTCATTGAAAATAACGATGAAATTGTCTATATATACCCTTAATAACCTTTTCTTAATTTTTTTAATTGGTTTTGAAAAAATGGACCGTGTCTTATGAACAGTGATGTAAAATTTCTATATGTAGTCTTAATTATCTAGACACCTATTTATTTTTATTTTTTTCTTATTCTCTCCTTGGGAAATTCAAAGTAATAGGTGTGTCTTATGGATAAATAGCAATGTAAAATGGCTCTCTGTACTTTTAATTACCTGCGTTCCCTTCGCCTTTCCTGGGTCGTTTTATGGCATTAGTAAAGGATTAAATTTCCTCCTTGGCTTTCCTTTAATTAGGAGTATTGCTTTCCTTCCGGGTTTGAAAATGCAATGGAAATTATGATCTTACTTATTATGATCTTACTTATGAAATTAACTTCCTTATTTTTGTATATTGCGATGAAATTATGATCTCACTTATTATGATCTTGTGAAATTATCTTCCTTATTTTTATATAATGTGATGAAATTATGGTCTTATGAAATTATGATCTTGTGAAATTATCTTCCTTATTTTTGTATAATGCGATGAAATTATGATCTCGTTTATTATGATCTTGTGAAATTATCTTCCTTATTTTTATATAATGCGATGAAATTATGATCTTACTTATTTCATCTATAATTTATCAAGTATAGTGAATTGTGGTATTAAAATTAGATCCTAGGCTTACGAAAAAGAACTTTAGATTCTATTACACATTCTAAACAAGTACAACATATTAAGTACTTCATTATGGGACTGGTAAAACTGTTATTTGTCTGTTTGTATCTTGTAATTAGATCCCAAACTCACGAGAACAAACTAAGATCGAATTGCAAGTTATAGATAGCCAAAATAAATGAGGTGAATTGAATCTACACATTGCAAAGCGTTCGAATCAGTGAGTGAAGCTTCAAATGACTATATACTGTTTCGAACCACATTTTAGGACAATCTGTGGACGATGGCGGAGGATGAAGGAAAGTGAAGTGATGTGAAGGAGTCATCGTCCTTTTGTTCCGTTATTTCTTTCGTTAATTATAAAAGAAAGATAGAGGAAAGAGACAAAGGAAAGAGAAAAGGAAGGAAGATGAAGGGAAAGGATAAAGAAAAGGGAAAAGGAAGAATACCGAATATTGCCATGTGTGTTTGCATATACCGTGTGTGTGTGTGTGTGTGTGTGTGTGTGTGTGCGTAGTTTGAGTTTGTGCTTGAACAATTCCTGAACTGCAACTCTTAGCGATCCAAAAATGACAAAGCAGATTAATGAAAAAAATTGAGCGAAAACAGGATAGGAAGAGGAGGCGAGACAGAAGAGGAACACCAAAAGAGAAAGAAGGGAAAAGAGTTGATGGAAACGAATAGAAAAATTGCCGAGAGACAGAAAGGAAAAGAGAATTGTAGGAAAAGCGAATAAAAGGGAAATAGAAAGGGAGAAATAAGAGATGAAAAGAGGAAATTATAGAAGGAAAACGTGAATTGAGAGAAGTGGATATGAAGAAGGGATAGAAAAGATACGGAGAAGAATAATACGCATGAAGAACCAAAAAGATGAACAGGGGAGAGAGAAAGGAAAGGAAGAGGAAAGGACAAGAGAAAGGTATATGTGTTTTGATTAACTAAATATGAATAATGGAATAAAGGAAGAAGGTAAAAAAGGAAAAAAAATAAGGATGATTAGGATATAAAAGAAGGGAAGAAGGATTTGAAGGAATGAAGAAAAGAGGAAAAATGAAAGCAAGAAAAAAATATGCGAAAAACGAATAGTATAAATAGAAGAAAAGAAAGAAAATAAAGAACAAGGAAAGAGAGAATGGAAAAAAAAAGACTCATACGAAAGATCAAGAGGAAGAAGGAAGAACTGGCTGACTGGTTCTAAGACTCAACAAAAATAAAACACAAGGAAGAAAAAAGCAAGAATGAAAAAAAGAAAGAAGAAAACAAAAAACGAGAGAGAAAACCAGAGAGATATGAACAGATCCCCACAGCTACATATATCCTAGCCATCCTGACCATCCAACTATAACCGTCCCAGCCATCCTAACGCCCCCGAAGGATCGCACGCAAAGCCACGTCCCGCAGAGAGGCAATCCCGGCGCCTCTCATCACGGGACGCCGCATCTTTCATCGTCATCAGTTAAGGGGCGTCGATCGTTAAACCCCTTAATGGCCGCTCCCTGATTGCCACGGCCCCAGGTGCTCCCCCGTCCCCCCAACAGGTAGTCCCAGGTGTGTTGCCGTGGACGTGCCTCGCGCTTGCCACAATTAGAGGTAGTGGGAATTCTTTTTAATGTCCAACTCGTATCGGTGTGGCTCGATTGGTGGTGGTGGTGGTGGTACTGCGGACACGTGACTCCCGCTTTGACAGGTGAGGTTTATTTGGTGTGGGGTTTAGAGTTTATTATGGTATTATTAGTATTATTGTTTTATTTATTTATTTATTTTATTTATTTATTTTTTTATTTTTTTTTATTTTATGTATTTCATTTTATTTTTTGGTATGGTGGGGAAGTGTGTTGTCTGTTGATGCGTTGATTGGTATCCTTTCTATCTCATTCGTCCGCTTACTAGTTCAAGTCTCATCACGTGTCATTAGCACATTGACGGCCGCTTCTTACACCACTAAACAACACCTCACCTAACGTAACAGCCACTAAGCAACACTTAAGTATTTCTACCTGAACTACACGATTTCACAATCATACATAGGACAATCACGGACACAACCATGCCCTTTAGAATAACACACACACACACACACACACACACACACACACACACACACACACCACAGACACAACCTTGAGATCAAAACACGTTGCGTAACACCACCAACTCAAGGCCACCACCACCACCACCACGACCCGTCATCCTCTCCAGCAACAAGTAAATTCATTCCCACACCAATTATGCAGCCAGTCGTTTCCAGAGAACTACGTGACTCTACCTGCAGATAACACTCCCTCACCTCTCTCATCTCTCCCTCTTTCCCTCCTGACCTTGACCTGAAGCTTGCATGTGTCTGCTCCAACTGGCCCTGCGAAGTAAGATTATTTAAAAAGAAAATAAAAGTACCTGTCATCATTGTATCGTTTTCTCACGTGTTCTGTCTTTAATTTCTTTGTAGGGAGTGTTTCAAGGGTTACAATGCTTATAATACAGGTTTTCAGGTTTCCAAGGTGTTTTCTTGATTGTGGCGAAAGTTTAACAAGGTTTTCTGTCTGCCGCAAAGAAAACGTGAAGGATGGATAAGAACGAAGGCATAAAGGGAAGGGAGAGGAAATGTGGATGGAAAGGAGGGAGGAAGGAAAGTGTACAAGTAGTGAAAGGAAGGATGGGAATGAGACGAGACGGAAAAAAAAAAAAAAGATGAAGTAAGAAATGGGAAGACGTAGGTATGGAGAGAAGGAAAGGTGGAAGCAAAAGAGGGAAAAAAATTAAGGGAGGTACATAAGTAGTGGGAATGTCTGGTCTTTTGTGTGTGTGTGTGTGTGTGTGTGTGTGTGTGTGTGTGTGTGGAGGGGAGATGAGCGGTGAGTGCATTGTGTTGTGGTACTTGTGTGGCGTGTTTTGTCACTGTGTTTGTGTCTTTTGTGTGTGGACGCTTGTTTTTCTTTTTTTTTTTCTTTTTTCTTATTTAGTGTTGTTTGAATTCAGTGTTGGCATATGTTTAATAATGTTTTCTGTCTTTTCCGTACGTGTGTGTGTGTGTGTGTGTGTGTGTGTGTGTGTGTGTGTGTGTGTGTGTGTGTGCGTGCGCTTACAAAGAAGAGCTTTAGTGATTCCGGGGGAGGAAATCCTACATATGGCTTTTTGGAAACACACACACACACACACACACACACACACACACACACACACACACACACACACACACACACACACAAAGCGGCTTACGTCGAGGGGGGAGGTGGTTGGGTTAGTGGCATGCGGTGACCCAGTGACCCCTGCTGAGGTCATCGTCACGTCACGCCGCGACCTTCTTCTGTCTTCACCTTTTGTCATGGTTAGAAATATTTTCCCTCGTAACCTTTTCTGCTTGAGTCTATTTGTATGTATGTATGTATGTATGTATGTATGTTTGCTTCTCTGTATCTATCTGTCTCTCTTTTGTCTCTATTTCTCTCTATCTGTCTGTCTTTGTGCCTCTGTCTGTCTGCATCTGTGTTTGTCTCTCTGTCTTTGTCTATGCATCTGTTTGTTTGCGTGTCCGTCTGCGTGTGTGTCTGTGTCTGTATGTGTACGTAGAGAGAGAGAGAGAGAGAGAGAGAGAGAGAGAGAGAGAGAGAGAGAGAGAGAGAGAGAGAGAGAGAGAGAGAGAGAGAGAGAGAGAGAGAGATAATAATTCAAATTGAAGTTAAGGAATCGTGACTTCAGTTTTTACACATTTCCACGTACTTATTAAATGTAACAAGAAAAAGGTGCATATTCTATAGTTCTCAGTAAAAAAAAAAAATAATAATAAATGAAATATAAAAAAAAATATATGTATTCCTGTGTGATTGAAAATATTAATGTTAAAGTTAATCCAATTAGTTTAGTCCTTACCTGGTGTCGTGTTTGTCAAGGTGTTCTTTTCTCAGGCAGGTAATAGAACACTTTGTAATACGATGTGAAAGACTCAACTCTGAAGCTAATGAGACGGATCAATAACTTATTATTTTGTTTTTATTTGTTTTTTGTCTTTTTCACCTGAAGACATCCCACTTTTATTTTCCGTTGTATATTTATTTTATTTATTATTATTTTTTTTTTTATTTTCAGTCACAGGTGAAACTTCGCAAACATTTTTCATCCATCAATTTTTTTTCTCGTAGTTTTTTTTTTTTTTTTTTATTCGGGAAACACTTCAAGATTTTTTTTATTCCTTTGCCTTTATTGTATTTGTTTTTGTTTATTTATACGCCTAGGGACATCACTTTTTTTCTCTCTCCCTCTTTCTCTTTCTCTTTTATTTTCTCCCTGGCGTGGGTTTGTGTGGCCTGGAGAGGAGGAAAGACATTAAAGAGGCAAGAGAATAAAGAAAAAAAATATGTATGCAAGAAAAAAATACTGAAACAACAACAGGTATAACTCCGCAATAGAACAAAAGTGCAAGCTTATATATTGCATGAAAATGTAGAAATTGTTTAAAATGTCATGAAGGATGAAAGAGGAAATGCTAAAACATGAATAGCTATGAAAAAAATTTATACCCTTGCTTAATGACAGTGTGCAAACAAATAGTCCTTTTGCAGGTAGCCAATTAAGTGCAGGTATTAAAGGTAAACAGAAAAAAAAACGAGAGTAATATTTATTATCACATGAGGGTTTGAAAATTGCAGTGAAAGCAGAGAGAGAGAGAGAGAGAGAGAGAGAGAGAGAGAGAGAGAGAGAGAGAGAGAGAGAGAGAGAGAGAGAGAGAGAGAGAGAGAGAGAGAGAGAGACCATAAATATTTATTAACAGACCAGAGTTAGAAATTAAACTGAAAGGAAAAAAGAATATATATATATATATATATATATATATATATATATATATATATATATATATATATATATATATATATATATATATATATATATATATATATATATATATATATATATATATATATATATATGACCAAAGTTGGAAAATTATAACAAACACAAGCAGGAAAGCATTCATCATGCAAAGTTGGAGAAAAAATTAAAGGTTAACACTAGAGAAATATTTATCATTTGACGAAAATTTAGTGGAGAAAGTCACGAGGTTCACACAGACTCATTAATAGTAATTTTGCTTCCAAGAATTGACTCTATTATTGTTCTTTTTTTTTTTCCTCTTGTTGCAAACGTGAAAATTATTATACTACCACTATTTTTTTTTCCTTCATAAATGTCGACTCAGGCGGTGAGCTGAGGCCAGTGTGTGTATGTATGTGTGTGTGCGTGGTCAGCGATGCAATAATTCTTCCTCCTTTTTTAT
>NC_087172.1:1810000-1815000 GCF_035594125.1 Scylla paramamosain | reverse complement strand
ATGGCAAGACTAATTGCTTTCCTCTCGTCAGGATACATAGGCACTGCATTATGTTGTCAGTGTCACAGCCTTGCTTTCCCTCCCTTGGCAGCATCAGTATCCCCAGGCACAGCGCACACACACACACACACACACACACACACACACACACACACACACACACACACACACACACACACACACACACACACACACACACACACACACACACACTGCATGTCGATAGAATATTCCCACATTAATCTTGCCGCGATACCTCCCTCACCACCACCTGGCCAGTCCACTCACCTCTGCGGTGTTACTGTGTGCCTGATCCTCGTGTGTGTGTGTGTGTGTGCGTGTGTGTGTAAGGGGATGAGGGGAAGGGGGCGGCTTTGACTGTCCTATATTCTGTTGTTCTTCTTTTCCTTGTCCTCCTCCGACTTCTTGTTTTTCTTGTTTCTTCTCCGATTTCGACTCTTAACTTTGACTGATTCCGGCTCCTCCAGCTTCTCTGCCTTCTCTTCTTTCTCTTTTTCTTCTTCTTCCTTCTCCACTTTTTTTTTATTTTCTTGTTATTCTTATGTGTAATATCTTCTTCTTCCTCTTCCTCTTCTTCTTCTTCTTCTTCTTCTTCTTCTTCATCTTCATCTTCATCTTCATCTTCATCTTCATCTTCATCTTCATCTTCATCTTCATCTTCTTCTTCTTCTTCTTCTTCTTCTTCTTCTTCTTCTTTCCCCACCACCAGCACCACCACCACCACAAACGAGACCTGAGCCAGTGTATCTATTTTCCTCCCCGGCGTGAGCAACAAGTGTCAAGGGAAAGGTCAACAGCGGCGTGACTCATTGGTGTCATTCTTTCTTTGTTGTGCCTGCGACTTAGTGCCTGGAGACAGAGAGAGAGAGAGAGAGAGAGAGAGAGAGAGAGAGAGAGAGAGAGAGAGAGAGAGAGAGACAGAGAGAGAGAGAGAGAGATATTATTACATTAGTACTGATCAAACAACAGTGAACAACATCTCATCACTCGTATTCTCACATTTAGTCGTAGCTTTCTTCCAAAACCAATTCTTCTTACCACTAGTGAAGCATAGCACAGCCTGTCTTGAGTCGCCAGGACCCAGCAGGCAATGCCACGCGGAGCAACACAAGCAACACAAGGCCTGGTTCTCGTCTCACGCACCACCAGGCCTCTGCGTCCCAAGCCTCCAAACGCCGCAACTTTGGTATTAAACCGGTGAACCGTGTATCCTAACAGCATCTCCCTCTCGCGCGGTGCTTCCAGACTCGCCTCAGGCCTGTTATGCTGCTGTTACCACGTCTTGTGTTGTTCATGATCATTGCTTGTAATATTGCCGACAGATTCTGCAATGGCTGGTCCGCGAGGCTGCATAGCGCTTACTACATGCAGGCGTTGTGTTCCTGATGTTTATTTTCATGGAAGAAAGAGAGAAAGGCGTTAGAGAATGGGTGCAGTGAAAGAGGGTATGTTTGTAAAGGATGTGAGAGAAGAAGGCGCAGAACACGTTGGAGAAAATTGATCCGCTGTAGCAACTCTTAACGGGAGCTGCCGAGAGAAGCATATGAGTCAAGGTAATGTCTGCCAGATTGAATTAAGGTGAAAGCTACAGAGTGCAAATAGAGAAAGGAGCAAACACTTGAGAGTAAGGATATTTCTTCCTCTTCCTTTGTCTTATAAGTGAACGATTTTTTTATGAAACTAAACGCCTGTCACACTTACTCCTGATGATTGTCAAGTGAACCGTTTCCCTTATGAGCTAAAAGAATAATCATCCTTATTTACGAATATTTATTTAAATGGGTAACTTTAATCCATCAACTTTTGTATTTTCCACTCATTTTCAGCCCATTTTTCACCCATATTCAGTGTTAACGTTCCAGACAACAGAAACACAAAGAAACCTTATTGGAAGTCTTCACGCCAACACACACATTTCCAGCTTCCAGTCTCCCGCGACCCGCCAACAGACCCTAGCCCTACAACACTGGGTATCAATCCCTAGCCTTCGTCCCCTCTGCTGATAGGAGAGTCGCTGATCCTCTTAGAATGGCCAAGGAATCCACCATAAGACTTCACCACAAGTTAACTCCCAGTCCAGGATTTTCTCTGCGTCTCTACATAGCGCACCAGTACCTCGCTTCCTTCTCCTCCCGCTGACAAAACTAAAGGTACCTCATCCTTCAGAACACAGAGTACCAGTACCTCCTTTCATTCTCCCGGTAACAGAAATTAAAGGTACTGGTATTTTTTTCTCCTGACGACACACAGTACCCCTCCTCTTCCTCCTGGTAATAAAAAAGTACTTCGCATCCTCCTCCTCCCGGTAACAGAAATTAAAGGTACTGGTATTTTTACTCCTCCCGAAAACACACCAATACCTCTCCTCTTCCTCCCTGTAATAGAAATAAAAGTACTTCTTCCAGAGCATACTACACCAGTACTTCGCTTCCTCCTTCTCCCGGTAACAGAAATTAAAGGTACCTTCCTCTCAGAACACCGCAACAGTACCTCGCCTCTTCCTCCTCCTGGTAAGGGAAATAAAAAGTACTTTCCTCCTAAAGAACTACACCAGTAACTCGCCTTTTCCTCCCGGTTAATAACCACATAAAAAAAAAAGTTTCCCTGGAATATAAACGCATAATAAACTCCCTAGTGGATGACTCTGTGGTGGTTCAGTGTAGCCACCACCACCACTACACACACACACACACACACACACACACACACACACACACACACACACACACACACACACACACACACACACACACACACACACACACACACACACACACACACACACACACACACACACACACACACACACACACACACACACACACAATCCAACCGCCACACTGTACCATACCACTGCACCACCACACTACTACAAATAGATAGATAGACAGATAGACAGTTTATTGACCACACCATACCACACACACCACACCACCCATTGCCTCCCCACAGGAAATATGGGTCGGAATACTGAACTGCCGCCCAATCCCCATGCTGAACCCATAGTTTTATATTGAATCGACCTCACAATTGGTCTTACGGGTCTTATGTCGTGTGTGTGTGTGTGTGTGTGTTGACCCAGGGAAGGCAGGCCGGGGTGTGGGTGACGGGGAGAATGAGGTCGGGGGGGATTGGGCACTGGATCAAAGGAACACAAAGGAAGATAAAAAAAAGAACGTAACAGGTGAAAAGAAGTGAAGGGAGAAAGTAAATGAAGACAAGGAAATAAAATGCAGAGGAACACAAGAGCAGTAAAGAAAGAGGGACACAAAGGAAAGAATATAAAGAAACACAAAAGAACGAATGAAAAAAAAAAAAGAAAAACACAGGAAGGAAGAAAGAAAGACAAGTAAATAAGGCAAAGAAAGACACACAGTGAACGTAAAGGAACACAAAGAAACAAAACAAAACGCAAAAAAAAGAAATAAAAAAGGAAGCAAAAGAACAAACAAGGAACACAAAGGAAGAAAGAATGAAAAAAGAAATCAGAGAGAGAACAAATCTTAATTAATTTCCTGCCCATAATAAGCTGCAATGGGAGGACAGCTTGCGTCACCACCACCACCACCACCACCACCACCACCACCCACACACACACCTACATATTTCATTGTTCGTCACGCTTTTTCGGAGTAATGACTGTGTGTGTGTGTGTGTGTGTGTGTGTGTGTGTGTGTGTGTGTGTGTGTGTGTGTGTGTGTGTGTGTGTGTGTGTTAACAACGCAAACAATACCCGTCCATACGTAACACACACAAAGGACTTGTTTACATAATTAGATGACCTTTCCTGACCCAACCCAGTGACCTCACCATGAACGAGGCTGAGGATAAATTCTCTCTCTCTCTCTCTCTCTCTCTCTCTCTCTCTCTCTCTCTCTCTCTCTCTCTCTCTCTCTCTCTCTCTCTCTCTCTCTCTCTCTCTCTCTCTCTCTCTCTCTCTCTCTCTCTCTCTCTCTCTCTCTCACACACACACACACACACACACACACACACACACACACACACACACACACACACACACACACACACACACACACACACACACACACACACACACACACCAATCTCAACTTTTCCTGTCCATTTCTCTCGATTTAATAAGAAAAAATAATAGAAAAATAAGACAAGGAATAAAAACAATAATAAAAGAGCGAAATATATAAATAAATAATTAAGGAAAAATTAAATATAGTAGTTTTTTTTTGGGGGGGAACCTAGAGATTGAAATGATAATAATTGATCCAGACATTCAAATTCTAACAAGTTTATATTTTTATTCCGATTATGTGACAGATAATGAGTGGCAGGTGAAGAAGGTAGAGGGAGAGGTAGAGTGAAGATGATGATGGTGATGGTGATAATGCTGATGATGGTGATTGTGCAAGATGCTGAGGGTGATGCTGATTGGTGGAGGAGGAGAAAGGGATGAAGAACTGTGTGTGTGTGTGTGTGTGTGTGTGTGTGTGTGTGTGTGTGACGAGGTAGTGAGTGACTGATCGCTACCATGGTTGAAAATGAGCCTCCTCCTCCTCATCCTCCTCCTCCTCCTCCTCCTCCTCGTCGTCTTTCTCCTCCTCCGTCTTGTTTTTGTCTCTTTACCATCTTGGTCTACTTTCCTCCTCCTCCTCCTCCTCCTCCTCCTCCTCCTCCTCCTCCTCCTCCTCCTCCTCCTTGTTCTTATCCTCCTCTTCTTCTTTTTGCTCTTGTTCTTGTATCAGTACCACTTCCTTGTTCTACTTTCCTCCTCCTCCTCCTCCTCCTCCTCCTCCTCCTCCTCCTCCTCCTCCTCCTGCTCTTCCTCCTCCTCCTCCTCCTCCTCCTCATAATCATGGGTAACGAAGGATGTCACCGCCTGCTCGCCATCTCAGCGTATCTTCCCCTTTGTGATCTCATTAATTTGATCAACAATATGGAGGAAACCGCGTGTTGCTTTTTTTCTTTTCTTTTTACTTCCTCTGTAGCAGGAAGGAGGTGAGGGG
>NC_087172.1:1770000-1800000 GCF_035594125.1 Scylla paramamosain | reverse complement strand
GAAATTTTTATATGTAAATGTCAAATACCAACTGGAGTGTGAGTAGCTGAGGGTTTGTGGAACGGTTCAAGTTATCAAAGAAAGCGAGGTTATATATATTTCATGAGTCCCTTTAACTGCAACAGCTCCTTCTCAGCTTGTATAAATTTAAATGAGGGTTGTGAAGGAGTACACTCACAGCAAAAGGCGTTATCGAATATTCAGTAAAGGTTTTTCAATAGTTCTAGCCTATTTTTTTATGAGTTAACTTGCGTAGTGTTGCTGAAAAATGTAATTACATGTGTCTTCACCAGTCAAAGGGTTAACAGAGAAAACTTTGTCGGAGAATTACTTCAAGTTTTTTTTTTCTAGAATCTTTAATTGTAGTAATGTAAAACAAAAAAAAAGTAAATTAGGATACTACGTGATATAATACAAAATAAAGTGAACTGTTTACATATTAGGAAGTGGAGAGAAAAGTGAATAACGTAAAACTATTAAAAAAAATAACAAAATTTTAAGGAACAAGTGAGGCCAAAAATATGGGAAAAAGTAAAAAAAAAGAATAGAATAGAGAATTATGCAGAAAAAAAGAAGACAGAAATCAGCAGAAAAAGAAATAAAAAAAATAGTGATAAATTAGAAAAGTTAAATGTGAGGCAGGAAAAAGGAGACAACTAATGCATGTAAAAAGGAGAACATAATAAAAAGAGGAATTAAAACAAAATAATAATAAAAAAATGAAACAAAATAAAACTAAAAAAAAAAAAAAAAAAGTACACAGGAGAAAAAGTATTTTAGGAAAGAGTTAAAAGTAAATTAGCGAAGAGGAAAAAGAATGAAAGACAAAAAGAACAAAGCAGCGAGAAGGAGATTAGAAATGCAGACAAAAAGAATACGAATAAAAAAGAAATAGAAAACTACGAAAGATAAAGAAAATAAATACACGCAGAAGTAAAAGGTGAACATGAAAGAGTTAATGAGAAAACTAAATTACACACACACATTAAAACAACAAAAGGAAGGAGAAATACGAAAACGCACAAACTAAATTAAGAAAACGGATTCAAGTAGAGGAAACAAAGGAGGGAGGGAAAACTTAAGAATTGGAGAAAAAGGAGGACAGGTGGAGGAGAACCGGAGGAAAACCACTACTTTAATTGCCTCTAATTTGACGGAAACGTTCATTAATTGCATTCCATGATCGGGAAAAAATAATCGAGGCATTTCGCTGCACTGTTTCACGCAGAGAGAGAGAGAGAGAGAGAGAGAGAGAGAGAGAGAGAGAGAGAGAGAGAGAGAGAGAGAGAGAGAGAGAGAGAGAGAGAGAATTTTACACAGACTAATACTAAATTGACACAGAAAAGACAAAATTTAAAAGATATAACATGATAGACAAAAAATAATAGACTAGGAAAATCAGAAATTGACAGAAAAGCCGTGACAGAGAAACAGACAGACAGACACAACCAGACAGACAGGCAGGCAAGAAGACAGCCATTCAGACAGACAGACAGAAGAGGCTAAACAAGCCGAACCAAAAATAGATTGACAAATCAGGACAGACAGAGACAAACAGACAGGCAGGCAGACAGACAGGCATAGAAAATACAAAAGCAAGAATAGACATAATACATCACAAAAAAAACATCCACAAACAAACAAACAAAAAAAAGAAAGAAATAACCATAAATTAAAACATTCATTTGAACTCAATTAAGAGATGAGTCTGTGTGTGTGTGTGTGTGTGTGTGTGTGTGTGTGTGTGTGTGTGTGTGTACCTGTCCCCGTCTCATTAGCCATAACACCTGTAAGTAGTGAGTGGCTCAGGTGTTCAAGTGATATTTGGAAGCCACTAAGCCTGTATAAAAATGGAACCCTCCCGCAACACATATATTATTGTCGCCTGTCAGAGGAAGAGGAGGAGGAGGAAGAGGAGCAGGAAGAGGAAGGCAGAGTGAGGGAAAGTTATGCTACTGGTGGGAACCTTCACTTTGTTTCTAAAGGGAGCAGACGAGAGAGAGAGAGAGAGAGAGAGAGAGAGAGAGAGAGAGAGAGAGAGAGAGAGAGAGAGAGAGAGAGAGAGAGAGAGAGAGAGAGAGAGAGAGAGAGGGGGAGAGGGAGAGTGAGAGACTGAAAGTATTAGTCAAGAAACAAAAGCTGTGTTGCTGTATTGATGAAGTGAGTGCAGTGTTGTTAGTGTTGCGTCTTGAGTGTTGCGTGTGTTTTTATGGCTGTGTTGTGTCTGATAGAGGTGAGGGGGAGTGTGTTCTTGTGTTAATGTTCTATACAAAAGGGTGTTGCAAGACTGCAAGACTGTGGTGTGTTTTGGTGTGTTGTCGAGTGTTGTACGTGAAAGAGGAGCTGAGGATGAGTGTTGGTATTGCTCAAGTGGTGTTGTAGTGGTGTTGCATCTAAAGGGCATAGTGTCGTGAGGTTACTGAAGTTGCGTTGGTAGTAAAGGTATGTTGCTGATGTGTTGTGTGGTGTTGAGCATAAGAGAGAAGCTAACCATAAGAGTGTTGGCAGTGTGTTGGTGGTGGTGTAAGTGTGTTGCTGTATATAGAAGTTACTAAAGTTGTGTTGCTGTTACTGGTGTGTTACTGATGTGTTGCCTAGTGTTATGCATAAGCGAGAAGCTATGAATGAGTGTTTCTAGTGTGTTGGAGGTGTTGCAGTCGTCTTACAGTATCTGAAGTGTGTATTAGAGTTGTGTTGGTAAATGAGTGTTGCTTTTGATGTTGCGTGGTGTTAAACATAATAAAGAAAACTGAGAATGAGTCTTTCCAGTGTGTTGGCAGTGTTGTAATGGTGTTGTAAGGGTGTTGCATTTAAAGGTGTACTGAAACTGTGTTGCTGTGAAAGGTGTGTTGCGCGTCAGAGCATTTCCATATTTGGTGTCTACTTCTATCTTTTCCTACCTGGTCATTTTTACCTGTCGTGATTGTATTTACATAACTGGCGGCTCCTTCCCTCTCCTTCTTCCCCTTCCCCTGGGACTCAATCACCACACGAGTAGTCTCTCTCTCTCTCTCTCTCTCTCTCTCTCTCTCTCTCTCTCTCTCTCTCTCTCTCTCTCTCTCTCTCTCTCTCTCTCTCTCTCTCTCTCTCTCTCTCTCTCTCTCTCTCTCTCTCTCTGGAATACATCATAATTTCAGTCATAGATTAATCTTTTTTTGTATTTCTGTGGTGGTGGTGGTGGTGGTGGTGGTGGTGGTGGTGGAGAGCAACATTATCAATAGAAGACCTGTTTTTATTTTTCTCTCATTTTCTCTTTTTTTCAATGTCGTAGCGTATAAGGAGAGAAAATGGGATGGAGGGGAGAGGAAAGGACTAATGGTAGAGAATGGAGAGAGAGAGAGAGAGAGAGAGAGAGAGAGAGAGAGAGAGAGAGAGAGAGAGAGAGAGAGAGAGAGAGAGAGAGAGAGAGTGTATTGTTAGTGGTTGGGAAGGGTAAAGGGTGGAAGGATGAGGTTATGGAAATTGCACACACACACACACACACACACACACACACACACACACACACACACACACACACACACACACACACACACACACACACACACACACACACACCGCTCTACCTGATTGCGTTGAATGAGACGTGTATTAACATGAAGAGACGTGACGGATTGCATAGAAGTCTCTCTCTCTCTCTCTCTCTCTCTCTCTCTCTCTCTCTCTCTCTCTCTCTCTCTCTCTCTCTCTCTCTCTCTCTCTCTCTCTCTCTCAGTACTGGTCTGTCAAATTGAGGCACTGAGAAAACACGATGGTCAGGAGAGAATAGCATTTGCACCCAGCCACTCACCAGACAGCAGCGCCTCACGAAATTGTAGCCAATCTGAATAGTGAATACTTGTTGCGACTTTTCTGTGGAGAGAGAGAGAGAGAGAGAGAGAGAGAGAGAGAGAGAGAGAGAGAGAGAGAGAGAGAGAGAGAGAGAGAGAGAGAAATTACTCGTACCCAAGGACACTATCCAGGTAAATGCTCATGTCTGCTAATTACGCCGCCTCACCTGCGTCCTTTCTTTCTCCAGGGCTGAGCGTCGGGATCACAACCTCACTGAGCTCCCTCTCGCCACTCCTCGCAGCCCCCCACCCCGCCCCGTGCCTGGCTCCCCGGGGCTCCTCGCATCCACCCGAGGTTGAAGCTGGACGCCCACTCACTCCGGCGAGGAAACTCAATAATCTCCGCTACAGGACTCAGGAATTCAAGATTTGTTCCGCCTGACCCCGTGTTTCGCCGCGGCGTGCGAGGGGCGTGCAATATGAGCACTTGGGCTTGTGTTCAGCGGGCGTGAAACATGATGCTTGGGAGTTTATTGTGCCAGCAGGAGTGAGAAAGGGTTTGTGGTGATTAAGTTGCCTCCCGGAGACTTCAGTTCAGTTGCGCTGAATTCACCCACGTCGCGGTGGTGGACTGCGTACCGCTCCTCTCAAGAATGGCCACCCAGGTCACCGCCTCGCTCAGGAACACAACGCCGTGGGCGTGCGCCGGGCTGCATTACTGTCAGTGACTGGTGACGTGTGCAATGAAAGGCAACTTGCCCTAACGAGTCATAATGTCTTGCGTTTTCTCCTCCCGCTGGGAGCCACTGGCCCGCCCCGCGCGGCATCGCACCACCTAGGGGCCCCCGCGCCGCGCACCAGAACTATGGGGACAAAGCCCACCATTGCCGGTGCGATCAGAGACATTTGGTTGAACAAAAAGAGAAGGACCAACAGCTCGGCGCTCCACACCGCCGTGACCCTCCTGCCGCAGGAGGCGGTGCCCGGGGACGGCCACCACGATGCCTTGGCGCCGCACCTGGACGGCAGTCATGCTCGGACTTACGACAGCGGCGGCGACCCCCTGGACTGGGTCGGCGGCGAGCTCGGCGCGGAGTGCGTGTGGTCTGAGGTGGAGGACAACAGCACCAGCCTGGCGGAGGGCGAGCTGACCTTCCAGTGCAATGATATGCTGGACGTGGTGTCGCCCAGCGCGCCCTGCTGGGTCACCACCCTTAGGGACTGTCTGCGGGCAGACAGGATCCCCGCTGGGGACCCCCTGGGTTACAACACTACCCTCTCCTCGGAGGCGGGCACCACCCACGCCTGCGTCACGTGTCTGCGGGAGAACTCCTCAAACTTCTGGGTGCTGCGGTTCAACATGACCGAGAACGTGTTCTCCTCGCTGCTGTCCTACGGCAGCGAGCTGTTGTGCTCCCTGGGCTCTTGCTCCTCCCCCGTGTGCGACACCATCGGGCGCCCTGCCCACCACGGCCCAGCCCGCGCCGCCCTCTCCCAACACCTCGCTGCCCATCCTTCCCGTGCCCTCCCTACCGCCCACCACCACCATCCCGCCCCTGCAGATCGCCCACTGCCACCTGCCGGAGGTGGCTCAGGCCGGGAACCCCACGCCCTTCAACCTGAGTCACGGCGACGCCTTCCCCAACGCCACGGCGGCGGGCGTGGCGGGCGGCGACGGCTACGAGTACGACTTCTCCTTTCTGTTCCTGGCGATGTTCATCCTGGCGGGAGGCATCGGCAACATCCTCGTCTGTCTGGCGGTGAGTCGCGATGAGTGTTGAATTGTGACTTTCCCTGCATGCATTTCACCCACACAGTGTTTCCAGGGCGGCAGTGCGTCTCGCGCGGCTCTTCTGGAAAGACACTTTTATCCTTCGCTTGTTTCGCCTCACTCATAGTTTTCTGGCTCAAGGGAAAACAAGATAAGCAATTAAAGCAAGTAAAGTTAATGAATGAATAAAGGCACTGTGTTTTGAGGCACCACAATGGTGCGACGCGTCAGCCTCTCCTCCAGGCGGGGAGAGGACAAAGCCTCGATGTTATGACGGTGTGGGGAGGAAAAACTTGATTGTGACTCACTATACAACACAGACTTCATGCGACAAAGGACAAGGGATTCAATATCCACTCCCACGCCTCGCCCACGCCTGCCTCTTACTTATCCTGTGGCGTTCAAACCTTACTTAAAACATGTAACTCTGACGAACTCACTGACACGAAGAGAATACACTACTTTGCATTTTTATTATGTCTTTTTTGGCTTCGTGTATCGCCATTAATATAATACCATTGTTTCCCTTTGAAGACGTCCTTGCTTTTATCACTTTTTTTTCCGTTATTAATTAATTAATTTTTTTTTAAGTTGAATTGTAAGAAAAGATCAGCGTTTTCGATCTTTCCTTTTGATATTGTTGCTGTCATGTGGTGTTCCTGTACGGGTTCTGCGTGACGTGAGTTCGAATCCAGGCCGAGACAGACAGGCACCTGAGACTCCCACCAGCACAAGAGCATAATAAAACATAACTACAACAAAAGGCCTGTTGATCTACCGTACACAAATCATGTAATAAGAACCAAAGACAACAAAAAGTAGTAGAAAAGAAACAAAAAAGGATGCACACACGGGAAGTGCCATTCCTTAAAGAAGTCAGGTCGAAAACAAATCCAAAATTACTCGCTCGTACCTGGAGAAATATCTGGGAAACTTACTATTGGTAAAACTCTGACCTGGTATAAGAAATGCATGGGAAAAAGGCACAAAACCAATGAACTATTTTGACAGCATAGAAAACGGATAATCCTCAGGTAGAAAAAAAGTTGACACCGACAGTTTTACGTTTTTATCACAAAGGCTTAAACCAGGTTGGAGTTTTCTCAATAGTACACTGAACACTGGACCCTTTCACTGCGACACATAACACCACCACCAATAATAATACGCGAAATCTTTATAAGCGTCTACCATCAATTAGGGGGTTAAAAAGAATAGAGTTTGGAATTTCTAACCAGTTTAAAGATTGGATGTGGTTGTGGAACAAGTAAAGAGTGACTGGTAATTAGGGAAAGGTGTACCTAGTGGCAGTGAAAGGGTTAAAGATCATCATCTGTCGGTTGGCCTTTGAAAATTTATCGTTTTTAGCGCCTTTATTTGTCTCTGGCTGGTTCCTCTCTTACTTAAAAGATAAATAAATAAAATAATAAGTAAATAGAAGGATACGGAAAATACAGAATTGATCACTACGGAGCTCTACATGGCGTTCTCCTCCTCCTCCTCCTCCTCCTCCTCCTCCTCCTCCTCCTCCTCCTCCTCCTCCCCCACCCTTTAATTTGCTTGACACTAATATTAAGCCTTTTACAAGAGATGCATTTTTTTTTTTTTGTCTTTCTTTATAAACTTATTCAATTAGATGGATAAGAAGTTTCAGGGCAAGTTATGCGTGAAAGTTTAATTAAAGGGCAGCGGATGACGAGCAGTGAGTGACTGTCTGTTTGTCTGTCTGTCTGTCTGTCCGTCCGTCCGTCCGTCTGTCTGTCTCTGTGTGCATGCCTGCCTGTCACCTGTCCTTCTGTGCCGTCATGTCTGTCTGTCCGTCTGTTTGCCTTGTCTGTCATCTCCGGCGTATCATTGATTTCATATAATTTGTCATAGAAAATTTAGAATATTGGTTATATTTATTTATTTATTTATTTATTTATTTATTTATTTTATTTATTTATTTTTTTTTTTTTGTCGGTAGCCCCCCAAAAAAATAGTATAAATATTTAATACTCAGATACGTCTTTATATTTTTCATCCATTAGTACTTTTTTTTCATTTACATTTTTTCATATTTTTATTTCGTTCATCTTTTTTCTATCACCTTTCTCTTGCTCTTTTCTTCCCTTGTCCCTTCTCTTATAATATTTTTTACCCTTTCCTCCATTATCTTCTTATCCTTTCTCTGTTTTTGCTCTTATTCTCTCTCTCTCCCTCTCACTTTTATCACCAACCTTTGATTCCCTTTTTTATCTTAGCACCAACTCCTCCTCCTCCTCCTCCTCCTCCTCCTCCTCCTCCTCCTCCTCCTCCTCCTCCTCCTCCTCCTCCTCCTCCTCCTCCTCCTCCTCCAAAAGACTTTGTTGTAAAAATGGATTTACGGGAGAAGGGAAGAAAATACGAGAAAAAACAGAAGCTATATTGAACAACTTAAGCTCTCTCTCTCTCTCTCTCTCTCTCTCTCTCTCTCTCTCTCTCTCTCTCTCTCTCTCTCTCTCTCTCTCTCTCTCTCTCTCTCTCTCTCTCTCTCTCTCTCTGTCGTAGCAATCATTCCCTAATAATTAAATATATTCTTCAATTTCTTTTTTTTTCTTTAAGTTTGTTCGTATGCTTCAGTTTTCTTCCTTATCTTGTTTTTTTTTCCCTCTTTTTTTTGTTTCTTCCTATTCTTTTCCTCTCATATTTTTTTCTTTATCTGTTCAGTTTCCCTTCACTCAATCCTTCCTTATTTGACCATCTCTCTCTCTCTCTCTCTCTCTCTCTCTCTCTCTCTCTCTCTCTCTCTCTCTCTCTCTCTCTCTCTCTCTCTCTCTCTCTCTCTCTCTCTCTCTCTCTCTCTTCTTGGCCCTTATTCGCTTCCCTTCACTTCTTTTCCTCCCATTCATTCATTTTCTCCTCATTCCATCCTTCCTTCTTTCTGACCATCAACTCTTTTCCTTTCTCTCTCTCTCTCTCTCTCTCTCTCTCCTTCTCCCTTATTCTATTCAATTCTCTTCCCATTCATTCACCTCACTCCATCCTTCCTTCTTTTTGCCCATCAGCTCCCTTCCTTTACAATCCTTCACCCTCTCTCCTCTCCCCCTCTCTATCTCCCTCTCCCTCTCCCTTTCGGCTCACGGGCCACAAAGGGGATCTAAGACTGCTCAGTGGCACTTGGAAAATGGAATCGAAGCTAACTCTCACTGACTGATCCTTTTATGCCTCGACCTTCGCCCTAAGAGTTTCTGATTCTATCCATTTTTGTTCGCGAGGTACGCATCCCCTTCTCTTTCTTTAGCTTTCTCTTGTTATTTTCTTTCGTTTTTTTCTTTCGTTTCTTGAGCCTCTGTCTGCTATGAAGGCTTATATTGACATAGTAGCCCTTTGAACTTTGACCTGTTTGCTGTATACGTGATTTATTTAGTTTATTTATTTGTTTATTTGATTGAGTTTCGTTTGTTTTTATTGATTTGCTTAGACATTTATTCGTTATCATTATCTTTTGCGTGTGTTCAGTGTATAGCGTCTTGTAAATCTCGATATCTCCATAACGTAACAGCGTAAGATCATCAGGGAAGCTGCAAGAAGCCATCAGACCTACACGTGGCAGTCCCTGTATGAGGTTTGCTATATATATATATCACCAATCATCCCTCGCCTTGAATTTATCCCATCTTTCAAAGTGTTCTCTATTCACTCGGCACCAACAACCTGCTTAGTGAGTTTTTTTTTTTTTTTTTTTTTTTATAGATCTAACTATATTAACCTTGAACCGAATGATCATGTGGCTCTAAAGTAAAATAACAGCTTTACAGTTCTTTAACCTTACTTTATTTTGCATTGTCTGCTTTATCTTTATTTTACTTTCGTCATTTCACTTACCTTTATCTTATTTTAATGTGATTTAATCTAGATAGTTTATTTTACCTAACCTAACCTTATTTTACCTCACCTCATCTTACTTTACCTTATCTTACTCTACTACTTACCTTCCCTTCCCTTACTTCACCTTCCCTTCCGTTCCCCTTCCTTCCCTTCCCTTACTTCACCTTCATTTACGTTCCCCTTTCCTTCCCTTCCCTTACTTCACTTTACCTTACCTTGCCTTGCCTTGCCTTGCCTTAATCTGCCTCCCTTCACCATGCCAATACCTGCACCCTTAAACAGCTGACTAGGCGCCGTGTCCCCTTCCCCGGCAGACGAGTTTAGTCAGGTCAGCGGGTGCAAAGGTCCTTTTATGCTTTTTTTTTCTCTCTCCTATTTTTCCTTCGTCAGCATCTGCCACTGTCACGATAATTTGGTAGTGATTATTATTTTTTTCTTTTTAGTTTTTTTTTCTTGTTTTTCTACTGTCACGATTTTTTTTTCGTGATTTTTATCTTTTAGTTTATTTTTTTCTTTTTCCTACTATCAAGAATTTTTTTTTGTCCGTGATTTGACATTTTTTATAGTTTACCTCTTTCTTTTTCTTTTCCTTCTTTTTTCCTTGATCATGTTAATTTTTCCCTGTAGTTTGATTTTTTAGCTGTTTTTTTCTTCATTTTTAGCCTTATTTTTTTTATTTTTTTTTTTTTTTGTAAGCGTTTAAATTTGTAGCGACTCTCGGTGCATTAAATTTCCCGTCCTCTGCTTTAATTATGGTGTGTTTCGGGAACTGTTGTTGTATGGCACGCTTTTACATTTACTCGGATTTTTTGCCCCATTGGAGTTTTATTTATGGCGTGTATGTATAGCAGTAGTGGTGGTGAAGGTAGTAGTAGTAGTAGTAGTAGTAGTAGTAGTAGTAGTAGTAGTAGCAGTAGTAGTAGTAGTAGTACTAACAATACCAATCAGTTATCAGTCAATCTTTTCGTAATTACTGGCTAAAATTTATGTAAACTTAAGCTCAAATTTCCATTCCTTCTTAGTAGTAGCAGTGATGGTAGTAGTAGTAGTAGTAGTAGTAGTAGTAGTAGTAGTAAGAGTAGTAAGAGTAGTCAATTACCAATCTTTTTCGTAATTTCTGGTTAGAATTTATACAAACTTAGCTCAAATTAACATTCCTTCTTATCATTATTAGTAGCAGCAGCAGCAGCAGCAGGAATAGTAGTAGTAGTAGTAGTAGTAGTAACAGTAGAAATACCACCACAAACCACCCACATCTAACCACACTAACTCACACCACTCCACCTAAACCCTCTCCCCTCCACTCCCTCATCCCACTAACCACTAATTCCCTTCCCTGTTCCCCCTCACTCACCCTACAACCCATTTCCTCTCCCTCTCCTCGTCTTCCCTCACCCGCAGACCCTGAGATTCCCCAAATTACTTCTTCTTCTTCTCCTACGTCTTTATTTGATTTCAGGGTCAAGTTAAGCAGAAGGAGGCGGTTAAGGTCACTTTCCCTTGATTGCCGCCGCGAATATAGCCTTTATGGGATCGTCTATTTTTTCGCTTTGTGCAATTGACGAGGCGGTTGTTAGAGGAGAGAGAGAGAGAGAGAGAGAGAGAGAGAGAGAGAGAGAGAGAGAGAGAGAGAGAGAGAGAGAGAGAGAGAGAGAGAGAGAGAGAGAGACCATAAAACATTATTTTTTTTAGAGAACAGACAAAACAAAAAGAACAAAAAAAGGAAAATAAAGCTAAAAATTAAAAGTTTCTCTATTACTTAAATTTAATACCCTGCAAGGACTCAAGGACCTTACAGGATCCTTCCCCCTTCCCGCCCCCCCGTGTGTCTGTGTGTCCCGTGTGTCCTTCACGAGGCTGGCATCACTCGTAGGATAACAAAGGAAGAGAGAGTCCGTGAAAGGATTAGGTTGTTATTGTTTTTGTTGGTGGTGGTGGTGGTGTTTGTGGTGGTGGTGGTGGTGGTGGTGCTATTATTAATTGTCATTGATAGTAGTGGTAGTAGTAATACTAGTAGTTGTAGTAGTAGTTGTAGTGGTAGAAGTAACAGCAGCAGCAGCAATAGTAGTAATAAAATTAGTAATAATAGTAGTAGTAATAGTAGTAGTAGTAGTAGTAGTAGTAGTAGTAGTAGTAGTAGTAGTAATATCACTATTATCATTACTGTCATTATCATCATCATCATTGCTAGTTTTTTACATTTTTATAAATAGCATCATCATTACATTCATCATCATCATCATCATCATCATCATCATCATCATCATCATCATCATCTCACCCACATGAGTCCTCACCAAGATTTTAATAATTAGATTCTGGGCAAAGTTTATCAGAAAAAGAAAGAATAAAAAAAGAAGTAAAAAATGGCAGGAAAATAAAACTTAATTATTTTTTCTCATAAATGCTACTGGAGAACCTAAGAGAGAGAGAGAGAGAGAGAGAGAGAGAGAGAGAGAGAGAGAGAGAGAGAGAGAGAGAGAGAGAGAGAGAGAGAGAGAGCGAGAGTAATTGTTTTCGTTCAGGGTATTTAGAGAGAGGTAATGAGAGAGGGAAGAGGAGGAGGAGGAGGAGGAGGGAGAGGGAATTAGGTAAGTAAGGAGAAGAGAGGAAAGAGTAAAGTAGGTCAGGTACGGCAGGCGTTTAAGAGAGAGAGAGAGAGAGAGAGAGAGAGAGAGAGAGAGAGAGAGAGAGAGAGAGAGAGAGAGAGAGAGAGAGAGAGTAAATAGTCTTGCAGGGAAGCGTGGCAAAGTTACAAAGGGAAGAGAAGGGGGAGGAAGACGAGGAAGTGGAGGAGGAGGAGGAGGAAGAGGAATGAAACTGTGCATAATCATTTCTGAATTTCATCTTACTCTCTTCTTCCTCTTTGACTGAACTGTTGTGACAAAGAGGAATGGAAGAAGAGGAAGAGAAAGAAGAAGAGGGAAGAGAAGAAAGGAAGTAATATGGGATCGATTATTTCTCATTTTCATCCCTTTCTTCTCCTTTCCTCCTTCCTTCCTCCCGTCCTTCACTTCCTCCCTCCCTCTCTTCCCCTTCCCCTCCTCCCTCTCTTCTTTCTGGAGGGAAAATAGAAAACTGAAGGTCAAGCTCCGACCCTAGTTCATAATTCTCTCTCTCTCTCTCTCTCTCTCTCTCTCTCTCTCTCTCTCTCTCTCTCTCTCTCTCTCTCTCTCTCTCTCTCTCTCTCTCTCTCTCTCTCTCTCTCTCTCTCTCTCTCTCTCGCCAGTGGTTATCAAATATTGGATCGTACTTTCCTCATTTTGCTCTGAAATTTTGTTCTTTTTTTTCATGTTATAGTTCATAAAATCTCTGTGTGTGTGTGTGTGTGTGTGTGTGTGTGTGTGTGTGTGTGTGTGTGTGTGTGTGTGTGTGAATTCTTCGGTAATGAGTATTGACTTGCGGCTTCAATAAACAAGGTAATTGAAAAAAAAGGCAAAAAAAAAAAAAATATCTGTTTGGCATAAAGGCGAATCTGGGCGTCAGGTGAGCCGCGTTATGAAGCTCGATGTAAAAGCAATATGTGAGATTTTTGTTATGTGTTTATTATTTTTATTTAGTTATTTAGTCTGTCTATTTATTTTAACGTATATATTCAGCTAAACGTAAGAGTAGATGAAAGCAGTTTCGTTTTTTTTTTTTTTTTTTTTTTTTATTGTTTTATATAGTTATATAATCTTTTTCTTTTTTGTTGTTGTTATTTCAGTTAGTTATTCAATTGATTTGGTGTTTCTTTAGTTGTTTAAATAGTTATTCATTCAATTTGTTAGTTTGTTACTCGTTCACGTCATTTGGTAATTTTTTTTTCATTTATTCTTTCACCAAATCATTCATTCATTTGTTGTTCAGTCATTCACATTGCTGCTCATTCAGTAATTTTTCAGGCAGCCAGTTTGTTATTCAGCGAATCATTTATTCAGCCAATTAGTCGGTAAATCAGCAAATCGTCTAGTTTTTTTTCCAGTAAATGAATTAGCCATTCGGTCAACTATTCATTAAGTTCATTTATTAAGTTTCAGCTAATCTGTTAGTTATCCGAACTATAATTAAATAAGTTAATCAGTTATTCAATCTGTAAGTTATTAATTAGATCAGTCACTCAGTCAGTCAGTCTTTCAGTCAATCATTTAATTCATCAGTGTCATTCCAATCATACGTGGCAGTCAGTCAGCCAATCAGCCAGTCAGTCAATTAGTTCTCAATAAGCCAATTAGTTAGCGAGCCTTTCTATACCAGCCTCGTTCCCCACCCACGCTCCAACGCCACTCCTCACCCCAATAATTCCCATATCATGCGATTTTCTCCCCCAACACACTCCACACACTGTTATTAGTCCACTCACACACCCCAGCACTTCCCTCCTCTCTCTCCTCCCCATCACTTCCTTCCCCTTTGCACTCTTCCCCATTTCTCAATCCCCCTCCCTCAACTCTCCCTTCACTCTCTTCTCTCCGGCCTTACTGTTTCTAATCCCCGGTTTCCTCTCCTTCCTGCTACATTATTTCCGTTGCAATGTCTTTCTTTTTTCCTTCGCCTCAGCTCATTGCACCTTCACTCTTCCCTCCCCTTCCCTCGCGTTCTCTCGTTTTGCTTACCTTTTCTTTCGTCAGTAATTCGTTTTCATAAAGGTGGAAACTGTCTTGATAAAAAAAAAGGATAACAGCCATGTAGAAGTGTGTTGTAAGAGATATTACGATAAATAGCTTCGTTTTCTGCTCTAAATCTGCTGAAACATATCTCAGTATTGTGATGCAGAGAAGTGTGATTTTATTGTTATTCGAGATAGGTGGCGGGTGACTAAGGTCTTTATTATTTGTTTATTTTTGTTTGGTTTTGTTCATCTACTTGCGATGTGAAGAATATTGAGGTGGAAACTGTTTCTGCCATCTGTTGTGTTAATTTTCTTTTCTTCTTCTCTTCTCTCTCTCTCCTGATGCCTGAAAAATTATATTAACTCAGCTCCCCCTATTTATTATTTATCTGTTCTTTTATTTTACCTTTTATTCTTACAGGAACCATTTAAAGAAATTTATTGATTGCTTTTATGTTATGTTGGGAAAGTAACTTTTCCACCCCCCTTTTTTTTCACTTTTTTTTACGCCAAAACTCATTGGTTCGGCTCCCTCTATTTATTTATTTATTTATTTATTTATTTATTTATTTAACATTTTCCACATTTTATACATTCCATCAGTTTGGATTATGGTGCTGAAAAAACCGAGGATGGAGAGAGAGAGAGAGAGAGAGAGAGAGAGAGAGAGAGAGAGAGAGAGAGAGAGAGAGAGAGAGAGAGAGAGAGAGAGAGAGAGAGAGAGAGAGAGAAACTCATTAGCAAGATTTCACACACTCGCGTTAAATCGAAACACACCTGCAGCTCGCGGCTTCTCTTTGTTCAGGTTTGGAATCTTATTATTATTCAAAAATTTGCCAAATGGGGAAATCCGAATCGCCTTGCAGCCACTCACGCTCCTGGGAATGCATGGGAATGTTGCTGAGATTCCAAAACAAGGAGGCGATTAAGTGTTTTTCATTATTTATTTTTTGGTTTGTTTTCCTTTCATGTTTTCTTGTTTTTTCTTTTTTTTTTTTGCATTTCTTACCTTTTCTCTTTCTTTTTTTTATCGTCCCTATCTTTTTTTCTTTATTTGTTCATATGTTTGTTTCTTTTTGACGATTTTTCTCTGTCTGTCTGTGTCTGTCTGTCTGTCTGTCTGTCTGTCTTTTTCTTTGATATATTTACTTCTTTTATTCCTTTCTTCTTTTTTTCTTTCTGGCTTTATTTATTTACTGATTTATGTATTTATTTATTTATTTGTTTATTTATATATTTATATATTTTTATTTAAAGGCGTAGAATGTTTTCGTCTCTCTCTCTCTCTCTCTCTCTCTCTCTCTCTCTCTCTCTCTCTCTCTCTCTCTCTCTCTCTCTCTCTCTCTCTCTCTCTCTCTCTCTCTCTCTGCATTGCCTTTGTTTTGAAATCGTATCTCTGTTATCCGGTTTTTTCCTTGTATTTTCTTTTTTTTTTTCTTTCCTTTTTCTTTCCTCCTCCTCCTCCTCCTCCTCTTCCTCCTCCTGTGTGTTTTCATGCATATCGGTATTGTATTGCGCTTTTTTTCATGATATTTATTCTGCTCTGTTTATATTTTCCTTTTTTCTGTTATTTTTTTATTATTATCTCTTTAGTTTCAACATACGTATATATTTTTCATCTTATTTTCATTTTTTTTTCGTTTTTCTTTGCTTACTGTTTTTTTCTTTTATTTTGGTTATCCTCCACTTATTTTTTTTTACTTCCCATTTTCTTATTATTTGGTACCTTGATGTTTTCTCTTTGTTTGTTTGTTTGTTTGTTTGTTTGTTTGTTTATTTTCTTTGTTTAAATCTGTGTATACATATTCTTACTATTTTTATTTACTTATTTATTTATTTATTTTATTTTTTGTTATTTTGTCTCTTTTTATATATTTTCTTTCTGCCTCTGTTGTTTAATTTATAATCTAAATATTCTTCATTTTTTTTTACATATTTACTTATTGTACTTTATTATTTTTCCTTTCGTTTCTTTTCTTTTTCTTTTTTTTTATAATCTATGAATTTCGTTTGTATTGTTTCATTCAGTACTTCATCTCATTATTATTTCCACCTCTCGTTATTTTACTTTCTTTTTTCATCTATGAATTAAACAAAGACTACACACATTTTAGCTCCCCGTTTACACACTTAATGGAAATAAACGAGCCGGGTTCCAAAAAATAAATAAAATAAATAAAAAAATAAATAAAATAAAATATGTAGAAGGAAATGAAGCTAAATTCAACAAAAGTGCAAACTGTCCCACGTTTCCTGGTCAAAAAATGAGGAAAAAAAGAACAAGTGCCTCTTTTTCCCTTTCTTTTTTTTCTTTTTAGTACTCGCTATTTTTACTGTTACACGCAATTCCTGGTTAGATAAAAGAAAAAGGAAGGAAAAAAGATGGAAACAGCATCCAATTTTTTCATCTCTTTTCTGCAATACCCGCTATTTTTCACAGTCACCCTTCACCCTTCACCCTTTCAATGCTAGACAGTCTTCGCCTTTCTCGTAATCATATGTAGCCTTTGAGATACTAATTTCTGCCGTCACTTTTCCACTCGACTCAAGATCTTCAAGGAGTGCAAAGCTGAGTAATAAAAGAGTTAAAATTTAATCCCCTCACCTGTTCTGTAATGCAATGATACATTTATTACCGTGACGCGCCCAGGTAAGATATCACCAAGGTCACTAATTGATTGGCCAGAAAACAGTTCATTTCCTAAGTCGTTCTTTTGCATTCCCTCCACTTTCTTGTATTATTTTCCGCCTTTATTTATGCTTTATTTGCCTTTTTTTCTTATTATATTTTCTCTTTTTGATAGTTTAATAGTTTGACCTCTAATAACAGACATTCATATTTCAACTATTTCATTGCTAGATTTTTTTTCCTATAATCTCCCAGCATTGTACTCAAGTATGCTATTCAGTTTCGTATCCAAGAAAATTTAAAACTAATTCCTCTCTTCTCTATATGTCCATACAAACTTCATTCCTATACTGCTCTGAACATCACCTAAAGACAATCATAACAGTGAAAGGGTTCAGGAACAGACTCATTGCTCACAGCCCAGCGTGGTAAAGAAACACACATGAACACAAGTGAAGGACAATGAATCAATCAGCCAATCAGTGAATTGCTCCTCCTCCTCGCCCACCAGTCACAGAGCAGACCAATACTGCTTTTGATCTCATTGGTTCCCCTTACTTTCTTTGTCTTCCTCTTTCCTCCTGCTCTTCCTTTCTTTTATCTCTTATGATCCTTCTCACGGTCTCTATTCTTCTCAGTTGTATTTCAACCCCAATACTTTCCTCCTCATCCTTTCTCTTTTCTCCCATTCTCTTCCTTCCTCTCTATCTCACTCCATCCACTACTTCCCTTTCTCCCTCTCTCCATTGTCGCTCCCTCTTCTCCCCATCCACTACCTTTCCTCCCTTTCTCCCTCTCCCTATCCATTCCAGTCTTTTCCTTCCTTCTCCCTCTTTATATCCACTCCTCATTCACTCCCTCTCTCCCTCCCATCCCTTCCATCTCACAAAAAATCCTGAAAGTCTGAGAAAGTGTCCATTTATTCTAGCATTATCATTTCACCTTTCTCTTAATGCTCTTCTCTCACTCCTCTTCCCTCTCTGACTCTTCCCTCATCTCACTCTTGCCTAAAGGATGTTTGCCCATCATTCCCAAGAGCGTGGCCTTCTTATAAAGAGCGCCAGCCTTCCCCCTTCTTTACTTTGGCTGAGGGTCATTGAAGAGGGGTGGTGGTGGTGGTGATGGTGGTGGTGGTGGTGGTGGTGGTGGTGACGGGAGGTGTGGCTGTCTTAGGATTTCTTGATTGTTTGTGTTTATTCTCTCTCTCTCTCTCTCTCTCTCTCTCTCTCTCTCTCTCTCTCTCTCTCTCTCTCTCTCTCTCTCTCTCTCTCTCTCTCTCTCTCTCTCTCTCTCTCTCTCTCTCTCTCTCTCTCTCTCTCTCATTTTCTTTCGTACTTTTCCTCCTCTGCATTCCCCCTGTCTCTTTCCTTTTACATTTTTGTTTCTCTTCTCTCCTCTCCACTCCTCTCTCCCTTTTTTTCTATTCTTTTCCTTTACTCCCTTCCTCTTCCCTTCCCTGCGTAGTTCCTTTTTTTCTTTTCTTTCTTTTTTTTTTCAATGATAGTAAAAGTTTGAGTCGTGTAGATACGTGTTTTAATTTATTTTACTTCATTTTTTGATGGGAAGAACCAAATTTTTTGTATGATATAATGTATAGGGAATATGGTTACTGATTATTATTATTATTATTATTATTATTATTATTATTATTATTATTATTATTATTATTATTATTATTATTATTATTATTATTACTGTATAGTGTGTGATGGAGTGGTTTAATTTTACTACGTCATGATAATTGTGTGAATTTATTTATTTATGTGTTTTTTTTCAGGTTTCCACGTCATGTGTGTTGTTTTACTGGTCTGGCTTCATAAACTGCTTGACACACACACACACACACACACACACACACACACACACACACACACACACACACACACACACACACACACACACACACTTCACCACCACCTAATCAGTCACATCTCACATCACCACAAGCTAGCCCCCCCCTACACACACACACACACACACACACACACACACACACACACACACACACACACACACACACACACACGCACACATCACCATAAAAAAAAAAAATACACACATCACCACTAGTACCCACCATCAGTCATCACTCACCACCACCTTAATACACACTCACCACCATATACTACCAATGACTGCTTACGTATCACCACCACACCACACCACACCACATCACCACTAATATGAATCACCTTTCCCACGACCATCACCACTACAAACAAATAACACACTAACCACATGTCATACCACCACCACCACCACTCACCACCACTCACCACCCTCAGATCTGCCTGGAGCGTCGCCTTCACAACGTCACCAACTACTTCCTGATGTCCCTGGCGGTGGCTGACCTGCTGGTGTCCCTTGTGGTGATGCCCTTCGGAGCCATCGCGGGCTTCCTCGGTAAGTGGCTAGCAGGAGGAGGAGGAGGAGGAAAGGGAGGCGGAAGGGTGTAGTAGAGGGAAGAATAATAAGGGTGGTATAGATGAGAGAAGATGGAAGAGGACTAGAAGGAGGAGGAGGAGGAGCAGGAGGAGAAGGAAAAGGAAGGTAGGTAAGAAAAGGGGAATGAAAAGAAGATCGCTAAAGGAAATATAGTTAAGAAGAGGATGAGGAGGAGGAGGAAGAAGAAGAAAAAGAAGAAGAAGAAAAAGAAGAAGAAGAAGAAGAAGAAGAAGAAGAAGGAAAAAAATAAAGGAGCAAAGGTAGGAAAAGGAGGAGGAGGAGGAGGAAGAACAACAATTATTTCCTATTTTTAATTTTAGTTCTTCGTATCATTTATGAATGAACTAATATGAGAGAAAAGGCGAAAGTGAAACACACAAGCAATGGAGGAAGAGACAAGGAGAAATAAAGGAGGAAGAGCAAGAGAGAAAGGAAAGATGAGAGGAAAGGAAACGAGAATATTGAGGAAACGGGGAAGAAGGAAGATAATAAGATGAACATTGAAGGTGCGAAAGAAGGAGAAGGAGAAAGAAGAGGAGGAGGAAGAAGAACAGGAAATGAGAAAGAAAGGAAGAAAATAGAAATAATAATGACACTGGGGGTGCTAATAATGATGAATATGATAATGAGGAGGAGGAAGAGGAAGAGGAGGAGGAAGGGGAAAAATGGGAGGATGAAATGATGAAAATGAACAAGCAAACAGACAAAAGGAATACTAGTAACTGTTCAGAGAGAGAGAGAGAGAGAGAGAGAGAGAGAGAGAGAGAGAGAGAGAGAGAGAGAGAGAGAGAGAGAGAGAGAGAATCACGGCATCAGTAATTACCACCGGTTCACTGATAAAGGGAGGGATAATCACCATACAGAATTACACAGTGGGTCATATAAATAATTGATTGCTCTGTGCCATCAATACCCGAGGAGTAATTAGTGGTATAATTGCCCCGATGTAATAACACCAACAATATTAATAATAATAATAATAATAGTAATAATAATAATAATAATGATAGTAATAATAATAAGAAGAAGAAGAAGAAGATGGTAATAATGACAGCAATAGTAACAACAATAATGATGAGAATAATGTATGTTGTAGTTGTTAATCTAGTAGTAGTAGTAGTAGTAGTAGTAGTAGTAGTAGTAGTAGTAGTAGTAGTAGTAATAGCACAAAATAACATCAACAACAACAAGAATAACAACAGCAGCAGCAACAACAACAACAACAACAACAACAACAACAACAACAACAAGTAATAATAATAATTATAACACACTTACATCAGATTTAATGGCCAGTAAAAACATTATATTTTACCTCTTAACTGTTAAAAAAATATATAGAAAAATTACATCATAGTTACACACCATAAACGCTACGATATTTCCAGACTTTCAGAAAAATACGACAATGTTACAGATGATGAAGGGAAGAAGAAAAAAGTGGGAATGACAAGAGTGATGAGGGGAAGAGAAAGAAGTGTGGAGAGGGAGAGTGGAAGAGGAAATGGAAAAGGAGGAGGAGGAGGAGTAAAAGGAAAGTAGAGGAATGTGTAGTGAAAAAAAGGAAGGGAACGAGAAACTGAAGAAATTAAATAGAAGGGAGAGAAGGAAGGGAATGCAGAACTGTGTGTGTGTGTGTGTGTGTGTGTGTGTGTGTGTGTGAGAGAGAGAGAGAGAGAGAGAAGAATAATGTAGAGAGATACAGAACGAAAAGAACGAGATGGGACTGAAGATCTTCAAAAAAGCATCCTTCCTCCTCCTCTTCCTCCTCCTCCTCCTCTTAGTACCAAGAAAGGCAAGATGAAGGAAGGAGGCTGTGAGGGGAAAGTCAGTGAGTGAGGGGAGAGATGTCCACCTAGATTTATGGGGCAAATTGACGGAAAGCTCGCTCTCTCTCTCTCTCTCTCTCTCTCTCTCTCTCTCTCTCTCTCTCTCTCTCTCTCTCTCTCTCTCTCTCTCTCTCTCTCTCTCTCTCTAGGAAATGGTCCAGATTATCTCTTTTCTGTAATTAACTTCGATGGAATGTTTTGTTGACTCCTTGCCTCCGTTTTTTTTTTTTTTTTTTTTTTTTTGCGTATATTTTGTCGATTTAGAAAAAGAAAGATCTTGAGCTTACGTGTCTCTTTTATCCACTATGATTGTATTATTCTCAAGGGAGATGTTTGTTCTATTATTTTTTTGTATTCATTTATTTTCTCTTTTTGTTCAGTGGTTTTCATTGTCGTTGATTTTGTGTATTTTTTTTACCACACACACACACACACACACACACACACACACACACACACACACACACACACACACACACACACACACACACACACACACACACACACACACACACACACACACACACACACACACACACACACACACACACACACACACACACATACATTACAATTAATTCTCCTCCTCCTCCTCCTCCTCCTCCTGTGTCTTGATCAAACAATTAGAATTAGTTCCCAAACGGCCATACAAGTACCAAAGGTCTCCTCCTCCTCCTCCTCCTCCTCCTCCTCCTCCTCTTCTTCCTCACACAAGAGTTGAGTAATGAGTCACGTAAAATTAAGCTGAATAAGTTGAAGGCAGCTAAATCTTATAGAACTTAAAGATTACAAGCATATTTTTCTCGCTATGGTCACTTAAATGGTTACGTGATAGAGACAAGGCTACTGGGTGTACTGTGTGTGTGTGTGTGTGTGTGTGTGTGTGTGTGTGTGTGTGTGTGTGTGTGTGTGTGTGTGTGTGTTACGTGAAAGGGTGTGTTTAGTTTCAGCGTGTGAGTAGTTGAGGGAGTGACGTAAGGTGTTTGGGGAGAGAGAGAGAGAGAGAGAGAGAGAGAGAGAGAGAGAGAGAGAGAGAGAGAGAGAGAGAGAGAGAGAGAGAGTTTGTGTCGCTAAAGTTACTGTAAGAAAATAAATAGGAATGTAGTTCAGACAATTTCCAGTGAAAACAAAACTAAACAGTGTAATAACTCTCTCTCTCTCTCTCTCTCTCTCTCTCTCTCTCTCTCTCTCTCTCTCTCTCTCTCTCTCTCTCTCTCTCTCTCTGCAAAAAAAGAAAACTAAACAAAAAAAGGCTAATGAGCATAAACAAGCCATTTCCTCCACATTTTATAAGTCATCCGCTTTATACTCTCAAGACGAAGACAAGAACAAAAAAAGTACACAAACATTTACCATTTGCATTTCTCTTTTCTCTTTTGCTCTTAACCCGCGTCCAACTTCAAGCATTTAGAGTTCCAGATGTTTAATTTATTCCGCTCTTTATGTTTCCTTGAGTTTCTGAGTTGGTTGCTTTGTTACTTTGTGTTTTTCAGTCTTCAGATTTACTTAGTTTTTCAAGGACGCCTCAAACACAACTTGAGGAAATGTTTTCTGGGCCAAGAAGGAAAGTGATGGAAGAGGACGAGGAAAGATAATGAGAAAGCGAAGCCTGTTTTTCCACATTACTAATTGTTTGTCGCGTTTAACAGTTGGGGGAGAGAGAGAGAGAGAGAGAGAGAGAGAGAGAGAGAGAGAGAGAGAGAGAGAGAGAGAGAGAGAGAGAGAGAGATGCAAGGAGACAGAACTGCACCCATACATACCTACAGACAGACAGAAACCCTTAGACTGACAGCATTAAAGATAAATAGAAAGAAAAAAAGAAAAGAAACTTGCATTTGGACAGACAAACGAACAGACAGACAGGCAGACAGGAAGAGAAAGATAAGAAAACACACACACACACACACACACACACACACACACACACACACACACACACACACACACACACTGCAGCACCTCAGCCAGGTCCTCGGGAGAGGTAGCCATGCCTTGTAGAAGTAGCGAGGTACTGGGTCGGTTAGAGAGGTCTTTAGGGGAAGAAGTTAAGCACTAGGAGGAGTAGCAAGGCACAGGGGGAGGTAGCGAGGGCAGTGGGAGGGGAGGTATAGAAGGCCGTGCGCTCCTGAGAACTGTCCAGGTAAGGCAGGGCTGCTTAATTAACAGCCACCCGTTACTTGTGGAAGAAGCCAGAGAGGAGAGTTTGAGGACATGGAGAAGGGACAAGAGGAGGAGAAGGAGGAGGAAGAGGATATGCAAGAGTACGATGAGGAGGAGAAGGGGAGTAAGAGGAGGTAAATGGGTATAAGGAGGACTAAAGGAGAAGTTACAGGAAGAGAAGGAGGAGGAGGAGAAGGAGGGAAAGGGGGTTAAAGATGATAAGGACTAGAGGAGGAGAATATACAGAAGGATGAGAAGAATGAGGAGGAAGAAAAGGATGTAATGAATGTAGATGAGAAACACTGAATGAAGAAAATAAGAACCAAAAGAAGGAAAAGGAGAAGGAGGAGAAGGAAGACATGAATACAAGGACCCAGAGAAGGAGGAAGAGAAGGACATGAAAGAGAAGGAGGAGAAATAGGAACAGTAGGAGAATAAGGACAGGAACACAGAAACAGACCTCCAGATATCCTTCACGTATCCCACGGGTGTTTAGTATTCAGACATAATAATAGTAGTATCCTTGGAAGTCCTGAGACATGATAGGACACAGTGCACACTAGTCCTGCATCCACAGATCCTTAGACAGACTTGTGGTGGAGGATCCTTCTTGCATTCCACTTGCTCTCTTTAGCCCCCCATCATTCATTCTTTCTCTCCACTAAACATTCCTGTATTATCCTCCTCTTCCTTTCCATCTCTCCTCTCTCCTCCACCTTCTTCCTCTTACTTGTCTTCTTCCCTCACCTGCCTTTCATAATTGGTTGATTCATTTTGACACTGATTTCTATGGAGGTGGTGGAAGATGTTGGGGGTGAAGGGAGGAGTAGAAGGGAGCAGTTGTGTGAAGTGGAGTGGTGGAGTGTTGGAGTGGTGGCGCGTGGGACTCGTTAAGGAAGGTGTAGTGGAGGGGATGAGTGTGGTGGTGGTGGTGGTGGTGGTGGTGTGTTGAATGCAGGAAACAGTGAAGAGCAACGGATGAGAGGCATGGAGAGAGAGAGAGAGAGAGAGAGAGAGAGAGAGAGAGAGAGAGAGAGAGAGAGAGAGAGAGAGAGAGAGAGAGAGAGAGAGAGAGAGAGACTACATTTTCTTTTTTGGGGGGAAACTAAAGTAAGAAAAGTTGAATTATACAATGAAATGTCAACAAAACGTCATTGTAAATTAAATCACTCAGTCACTCGTAGATTTTTGCAAAGGTGGTCAGTTTTGATTTATTTGTGTGTGTGTGTGTGTGTGTGTGTGTGTGTCTGTGTGTGTGTTGAGCTGATTCTATTTATAACAGCGCACGAGGCAAGACAGAAAGGCAAGAATTTAAAGAAAACAGTCAGAGAAAAGATTAAACTGCAAAGGCTTACACGCGAACAAACTTTTCCTTAATATTTCGCACATTTCCAGAGCCATCCCTTTACTCAATCATCAACTTCAGCATTTCTTTATTCAGAGGTGCTCCTTACCGCCTTCATTTTCACTGCTATCAACTTAACCATCAACTTCACCATTTCTTTGTCCAGATTTACTCCTTCTTACTCCCTCACTCACTCGCTCTTATCTTTGCACACTTACACACTTCATTCATTTCCTCTCATTATCTCCATTCCTCATTCCCATTATCTTTCATTATTCCTCATTTCCATTCAGTTCTTCTCTTTATCACACCAGTACGCTCCTCCTTTGTGTTCCTTTGTGACCCGCCTCCCACTTCTCGCCTCCATCCCTTCACGAGATTCCTTCATTATACGAGGTTAAGGGAAGCACCCATTTCCTGGTACAATATGAAGCCCTACCGCCACTGCTTCATCGAACCACCAGCTGAAGCCACACGCCAGCCAGCACCGGGCGGGACTCCACCAAATGCTGTCCATTTCTTTTCTTTTCTTTTTTTTTTTTTTTTTTTTTTTACTTTCTCTTACTTTCGTTTTTTCCCTTTGTCGGTTTAAAAGAACAATGATCTCGTTTCCTGGTCTTTCTCTAATCTTTTCCTTCTTCGTTTGGTTTCCTTTTTCTTCCTTCCTTCCTTTCTTTGTCTTTCTTTCTTTCTTTCTTTCTTTCTTTCTTTCTTTCTTTCTTTCTTTCTTTCTTTCTTTCTTTCTTTCCTATCTTCCTTCACTCCTTCCCTCCTCCTTCCCTATTTTCTTCTTTCGTTGGTATGTTAGGTTAAGTTCGATTAGGTTAGGTTAGGTTAGATTAGGTTTAGTAAAGCCATGCTGGATTTGGTTTGGCTAGCTTAGGTTAAGTCAAGTAAGGTTAACGGTAAGATTAGGTTAGGTTTGCTTACGTTAAGTTAGGTAAGGATACGTAGTTGGGTTAGCTTATATTAGGTTACGTTAGGTTAAGTTAGGTAAGGTAAGGCTTGATTAGAATATGTTAGATCAGGTTGCATTAGGTAAGGTTAGGTTAGGTTGTTTTGTTAGATAAAGTAAAATAAGTGATTAAAATTAGGTTAAGATCTCAATACGCATAAAGTTAGGTAAGGCATGATGTTCTGCCGCTCCGCACCTTGCTAAGCCTTGGGCGTGGCGGGGGCAGGTTGGGGCAGCGAGCAGTGCCTCCCAGCGTCTCATTAACGATGCAGGTCCCAGCCAGCAACAGTATTACCACGCGTCTGTTGTGCCTTCAGGTGGGAGAGTGTGTGGCCCCGTTATATACATTTTAATACTTATTTTCTCTCTCTCTCTCTCTCTCTCTCTCTCTCTCTCTCTCTCTCTCTCTCTCTCTCTCTCTCTCTCTCTCTCTCTCTCTCTCTCTCTCTCTCTCATTTTCTTCTTCCTCTTCTTCCATTACATTTTCCTCTGTCTCTTCGTTCGGAACTTCTCGGAAAGGATTAAAAACAAGGAAGAAAGAAAAATAAAGAAAGAAAAAGAAAAAAAGTGATGGCAAGCAAATTATAGGGATAGAGATTGTGTTTAAAAGACCAGAGAGAGAGAGAGGGGGGAAGGGGGAGGGGGGTTTCACAGCTGTGGTAGGCGTGCTGTGGGTCTCATTAATGGGTTCCCAGTCTCTTTAATCCTGCCATAACGGCTTGGATCCTAATCTATTTGCAGGCGCCTCTGTCTTTCCTTTGACTGGTATTAGAGGTGTTTCTGGGGACTTGTTATTGTTGTTTTCATTGTTATTGTTATTGCTAGTAGTAGTAGTAGTAGTAGTAGTAGTAGTAGTAGTATTCTTACTTATATTATTACTATTATTATTCTATCAATTCATCTGTTTATTGATTAATTGTTTTTATTTATGTGTTTATTTATTTATCTTTAATCTATTTTGTTCTATTTCAGTTACCTATTTATTTATCTTATATTTGTTAATTTGTTTGTTTGCTTATTTATCTAGTGCATTTATTTTTTCTTAACTGATCTTCTTAACACCTTAAAAATAGATAAATGAGCGACTGCCTGCTGTTACTATGATTACTATTATTGCTTTATTTATCCATTCATTTGTTTAATTTTAAGCTATTTAATTTAGTTCATCTCTTTATTTATTTTGGATTCAGTTTGTTTATTTATCTATTTTTCGATGTGTTTTTATCTGCCTTATTTATTTATTTATTTGCACTTGACCGAATTCTTTCACTCATTAAAAAAAAAAGAAAGAAAAAAAAAGAACCAAAATAAATGAATAACTATTTCCTTCACTTTTCCTTCCGAACCTTTATGTAGTTCGGTGCAGGAACAAAAAATATGGCGGAGTCTGGCACAAGTGGCTTGATCTTTTATTTTCCCCCCAAAGAAACTTAGGCCACTGATCTTCTTACTGTCTTGGAAATCTTCTTAAAGTATATATTACGAGTATTATTTTCCTGTTTCCTTTACTTTTTTTTTCCCTTTATCGTCAGGAATTTATGTCTTGGTGAGATATTGTGCTTGTTTCCTTTGTATTTTCTTTTTCATTCTCTCTCTCTCTCTCTCTCTCTCTCTCTCTCTCTCTCTCTCTCTCTCTCTCTCTCTCTCTCTCTCTCTCTCTCTCTCTCTCTCTCTCTCTCTCTCTCTCTCTCTCTCTCTCTCTCTCTCTCTCTCTCCTTTAAGTTTATTTATATATGTTGCGTTTTTATTTTGTTTTCCCTTTTTCTTTTTTAGGATTCTCTCTCTCTCTCTCTCTCTCTCTCTCTCTCTCTCTCTCTCTCTCTCTCTCTCTCTCTCTCTCTCTCTCTCTCTCTCTCTCTCTCTCTCTCTCTCTCTCTCTCTCTCTCTCTCTCTCTCTCTCTCTCTCTCTCTCTCTCTCATAGGTCTTACGTATCTCTTTCCTCTCAATTCTTCACTGTTCTGTCTCTCTTTCTCATTTTTCTTCTCTCTTATCTATTTCCGCTCATTCTGTCATTCTTTAATTTTTCCTTTCTTTCATTATCCTCCTGTTTGTTGTCTGTTTTATTTCATTCTGTTTTCCTCTTCCTGTTCCTCGCTTTTGTTCTGTTTATCTCTCTTTCGTCCACTTATTGTGCTTTCCTCGTTCTCTTCCCCTTTATTTGTTTCTCCTTTGTCCTCTCCTTCCACTTCGTTACTCTTGATGTCTCCTCGTCCTCCTCCTCCTCCTCCTCCTTCTTTCCGTCCTCATCCTTATCCTCCCACGCATTTCTTAATTCAACTCTCTCTCTCTCTCTCTCTCTCTCTCTCTCTCTCTCTCTCTCTCTCTCTCTCTCTCTCTCTCTCTCTCTCTCTCTCTCTCTCTCTCTCTCACGGGCCATCGGGATAACTCCCGTATGTCGTTTACTTATTCATGGATTCTCTAAAGCGTGCTGGAATTACTGAGGGACAAAGTAACCCATTAAAACTTAGGCAGCTGAAGGTACAGGGCAAGAGGGCCAGGGGGGTAAGAAACATAATACAGATCTGAGATAGAAGAGGGAGTATTTTTTTATTTATTTTATTTTATTTTTTTTTTTTTTGCACGTTTTTTTTTAAAGAATGTTTGAGTGACAGGACAGTTTAACGAAGAAATAATATGGTGGTTTTTTTTTTTACTTGAATAGATAAATGGAAATGGATGGATGGATAGATAGATAGATAGATAGATAGATAGATAGATAGATAGATAGATAGATAGATAGATAGATAGAGAGAGAGAGAGAGAGAGAGAGAGAGAGAGAGAGAGAGAGAGAGAGAGAGAGAGAGAGAGAGAGAGAGAGAGAGAGAGAAGGGTGGGGGAGGTTACTGCATAATTTAAACAATGAAATGAAAGGTACACTGTAACATAGAAAGGGAAAAATATCACGGGGAGTTTGCAAAATGAAAATGTTAAAAAAAAATGCATGATCTACTGAAAAATTAACTCAGGGTAAGTGTAGCAAAGTATTTATGTAGAGAACAGCAAAATGTTTCTATAATTTTTCAGTTTGATTTTTTCTCTATATGAAAACTGTATTTTGACCAGTGGCAACAAAACTGGAAAAGAGGAAAAAATAAAGTACGAGTACAGTGAAGGTGTCAGTTCCTTTAAACAGTCAGAAAATTAAGTGCAAAATTACGTTGTGAAAATTTATATATCCTAACTTTTTGTAACCAGGACGAGGAGAATAAGATTTTAAAAGATGATATAAAGAAAAAAGCTCCTTTCTAAACCCTTTTACTGCTGGGTTTTTTTTTTTTTTAATATTCGGAACTAGAAAAATCGAGTTTCCACGGAAGACAAAGTAAAGAAAGAATAAAAGATTATTTATTTATCTTTTAGGCTATAGGAATATTGAACATGCTTTAGTACAAAAATAAGTGGCTGAAAAAATTGCGATTAATTATAGGAACGAATGTCTAGCAATGAAAGGCTTAAGTAAAAAAAAGGTGAAGGGCATCATACAAGGGGGAACGCTGGCTCTTTCCCATCGTCTATAGAACATCAGTCTCTCATGGTCCTATCTCATATAATATTCTCTAATGGAAATAAGTGGCGTTTTCAAAGATGTTACCATGACTCCAGTAGAAATGTAATAATTCTCCAGCTTCAAAGTAAAATAATACTTAAAAGCTCAAGACTAATGATGTCTGTAGCCTTGGAAACATTATTATGAGGGAACAAAACGTTAAAGCCCTTTAGTGGATATTAATGTGTTTCTCAGAGGTGCATGAATATAATGGCAGTTCAACGAGAATTATATGCTTTCAAAGGGCAAAACACTTGGTCATGATCAGGAAACAAAGCTTTAACATTAATTAGTGTCTAGTGGAAATTACTGGGATTTTCAAAGCTGTTTCCTTGACTCTAGCTGTAGTTTAACAAAGATTCTATACATTCAGTAGGCAAAACACATAAAAGAAAAAAGAAACTGGTATTTTTCAAGGGTATTTTCATGACCCTAGCAGTAGTTTAGCAAAAATTCCATACCTTTAATGGGAAAACACAAAAAAAACACCCTATAATAATTTCCGTAGGCTTCAAAAACAAACTTAATGAGAGAACTAAGCTTTTAAGAATACGAGCCTTGCGTTGAGTTCCTGACAATATCGCGAAGTAAGCGTTATGTGAGGAAGGATAGCGTTGCCTGCCTCCCTAAAGGTGCCTCGTTCACCTGTGTAGCGCTGGGTGCTCAGGTGATGCGATTAGAAGCTGCTACCTGCTGCGTCAAGGCCAGGAGTAGTGGTGGTAGTAGTTGTAGTGGTGGTGAACGTGGTGGTGGTGATGGTAGTGGTAATATTGTGGCGATGGTGATAGTGTGATGATTAATAGTTTAGTTACTCTTGCTTTACGTAATTCATGCGTTCGAAAGTTGAAAGAAAATAATAGTTGACGTCAGAATAGTTACCTTGTTTTAATTAACGTGCATTATAAACGAAACAAAAAAAAATAAGTTAATCGTCTCCTCTTGTTACTTATTTTAGTCAGTGCCTTTGAAACTGAAAAAAAAAAAATAGATAAATAACTAAAAATAAAGTAGTTCCCCATCTCGCCTCGCTCATAAGAAAAAAGAAAACGTGGAGTGCATGACTTTCTAACGATGCATGATTTCCTTTTTAGAATTTTGCGTTGGCATT